>NC_058409.1:90483911-90669559 GCF_002201575.2 Neomonachus schauinslandi | reverse complement strand
CACCACCATCACCACCACCATCACCACCATCACCACCATCACCACCACCATCACCACCATCACCACCACCACCACCACCATCACCACCATCACCATTGCCACCATCACCATCTCCACCGCATCATCGCCACCATAAACATCATCTTCATACCACCATTGTACTTAGTTCCCTTTTGCTGCTGTAAAAAATTATCACAAACTTGGTGTCTGTCTTTCCAGGCTGCTATTACAAATTATCACAGACTGGGTGGCTTATAAACAACAGAAATTTATTTTTTACAGTCCTGGAGGCTAGAAGGCGCCAGCAGATTTGCCATCTGGTCTTCCTGGTTCACAGAGGGCCAACTTTTCACTGTATCCTTACCTGGTGGAAAGGACTAGGGCACTCTGAAGGGTCTCTTTTAGAAGAGCATTAATCCTATTCATGAGAGCCCCATCCTCATGATTTAATCACCTCCAAAAGCCCTACCTCCTAATACTATCACATTGGGCATTAGAATTTCTGCATATGATTTGGGGGGAAGGTGGGCACGTAAATATTCAGACCGTAGCACTTGGTGGCTTAAAACAATACAAATTAGTTTTAGAAGTCAGAAATCTGAAATGGGTCTTGCTGGGCTAAAATGAAGGTGTTGGCAGGGCTGTGTTCCTTCTGCAGGCTCTAGAGTAGAGTCCGTTACCTTTCCTTACCCAGCTTCTAGAGGCTGCCCACATTCCTTGGCTCTTGGCTTCCTTCTTCCATCTTCAAAGCCAGGAATGGCCACTCAGTCCTCCTTACGCTGTATCACTCTCCATCTCTCCCCTCTTTCACTATGAAGACCCTTGGGAGTAGACGGGGCCCACCTAGGTAATCAAGGATAATCTCCCTATCTCAAGATCAGCTGATTAGCAACCTTAATTCACCCTGGCCATATAACATAACACATTCATAGGTTCCAGGGCTTAGGACATGGACCTTTTGGGGGGCCTCTTTGTTCTGCCTATCCCCCCATCATCATCGCCATCTCCAAAACTATCACCGCCACCCACTTCTGTCACCATTGACACCACTAACACCACCACCATTTTCAGCAGCATCTCCATCACCACCTTCCTCACCACAAGCATCGCCAACACGACCATCACCACCCTTCCACTTCCACCACCACCACCGGCACCACCATTTTCAACACCACCACCCCTAGCAGCAGCACCGCCCCACCTCCATTATTTAGATCCCGGCCCTTCACTTCCTTAGAGTGATCTTCTTTGACCACTCTATGTAAAGCAGCACCTCCTTCTGACTCTCTCCTATCACACACAGTCACAGACATCAGAAGGTTACTCCTTGAGGGCAGGACCTTATCTGATTTGTTTACTTCAGCATCTGATGCCGGGCATAGAGGAGGCAGTCAGTAAATATTCACTGAACGGATGAATGAATAAATAAATGGATGTATTTGAGTCTATAATAAGGGCTTTGACATAGTGTCTCTGAAGGAGTGACATCAAAGCTGAGACATGACGGAAGAGGCGGGAATGACAAAGTGATTAAAGAACAGTGGAAACAAAGCTGGTGGTCTGCAGGTGGTGCTGTGCATTCTGAGGACCAACAGTGAGTAGATCAGGGAGGCTGAAGACCAGGGTGCAGGGGAGCACAGGTGGGGTGTGGCCATAGTGATCCTGTAAGTATGTCAGGAATGTTGCTCTTTATCCTCAGAGCAACGAAGCCTTTGGAGAGTTTTAAGGCTTGTGGTCAGACTTGCATTTCTGGAAGATCACTCTGGCTCCGCTGTGGAGAGTGGTTTGTTAGGAGGTGGGGGCAGGAAGTGTGTGGCAGCTACTTAGGGGCTTCCTGCTGGTGTCCAGGAGTGGAGGGTGGTGATGTCTCTAGCTTGGGCCAGAGTGGTGGGTGTGGTGATGCAGAGAAGAGGGCAGAGTCAGGAACTATAAGAAATAAAAATCAAAAGACTTGGGGATGGCTTAGTTTTGGGAATGAGAAGCAGCGCGGTGCCAAGGATACCGCCTAGGTTTCTACTCCCACTCCCACAGCCAGAGGGTGGTGACTCTGACTGGCAGCTGGCTGGCAGAGACCAATGTCTCACGAAGACAAGAATATATCCGTATTTATGACTATTATCACTAATAGCATATATAATAAAAGCAATAACTACTGTTATCTGAATGCTTACCAGAGGTTATGCATCATACGAAGTTGAGAAATCTGTCCAAGTCATATAGGTAATGTCTTAGTTCAGGTTCCTCAGAAGCCAACCTTGCGAGAAGGATTCAGATGTAAGTAGCATATTTGGGAAGGAAAATAGCAAAGTGGGGGAAGTGAGACAGGGAAGGGAAGGCAGCCAATGAAATGTGTGTATATCAAGCAAGTTACCCCTGTGGGAAATGGAGCTTAATCTTTCTGGGGACCTCTGGAGTGCAGTGAAGAATACCCAACTCAGAGTCATTTCACCTGATAGCAAGGAAACTGGGCTCTTTATACACAAACTCTGGCTAGCCATTGGTTGGAGGCTCCTCCCAAGGGGCATTCATTCCCCATCCCCATCACTTCCAGCCTTCAACACATAGGGACAGATAAGATTCAGTGGCAAGAAAAAGCCCTCAGGCAAAAAGATTTAGGTTCTGGAAGTTAGAGGTCAGACCCATGTGCACTGAGATGGTAAGTACTGGGTAATATGGGAAAAGAATTGACAGGGTACTGGTAGGAAGTAGTGAAATAAGGATTTGAATCTAGGTGTTTTTGATTTCAAAGTCTATGAATGGATGATTATATAGATGGATGGATGGATGGATGGATGGATGGATGGATGGATGGATGGATGTTGGAGTGGATGAATGGATAGACAGATATATAATGGATGGATACATAGATGGATTGATGGATGGAAAATTTAGTGTATGAGTAAATGGGTAGATTGTTTAAGAATTGTGTCATGGCTGGGTGGATAGAAATATGAATAGATAAAGGCGAGTGGATATACAGGTAGACGGATAGGCAGGTGCATGGGAGGATGAATAACCAGGTTTGGGAAAAGAGAAGGGCCACAGCTTAGAGAGCAGAGCCTCAACAGTGACCTTGGATGAAGTAAGCTCAGCTAATATTACCCCCATCACACCCCACCTCCCATTGTCTCAGAGGCATCTCAGCTGTGATCTCATATTGATGACCAAGCACATCAGGAATGAAGTTTAGGGAGCAGGCTAGATCCAGGATGGATGCAGCAGAGTGTGTGGGTTGGGGGAAGCCCACAAAATGGAACTGAAGCAGTAGGGTTGAGCCCACTGGGTCTTGTGCCTAGAATGGTGCTGCCCTGTCCAGAGCTGGCTGGGCACCTGCCCAGGAGACAACATCATAGGGCAGGCTCCGGCCACACTGCCATGTGGGTGAGTGCTGGATGTATTCATCCCACCACCCAAGCAAGGCACTGGTTGCAGGAGGGGAAGGCAGCTCTCACAGTGGGAGCAGCGCTGGCTCAGAAAGCTGAGAAAGGAAGCTGACATCAGGACAGAGAGCCCCACCATCTTGGCAGAGCTGAGTGATGCCCAGGGACACCAGGCTCCAGCCCAAGCACAGCTGATGGGCCCAGCTCTGCCAAGTTTCACTGCCTGAGGCACATTTTTATAACTGAAGAATAATGAGAGGCAGGCATCCTAGTGTTGGCCTTTCCCTGGTGTAGTGTGTGTGTGTGCTGTGTGGTTTGCATGAGTGAACATCGATGGCGGATGTGGGTCTCTGTGCGGGTTTGTTTGTGGGTCAGGGTTTGAGTCCACATGCTAGGATACTTGGCACACATGTGAATTTGTGTGTGTTAGCATGCTTTTGTGTATATGCAAGTGTGTTTGAATGTGGAGAGTTGTGTGTATGTGTATGTGAGCACGTGTTTGTGCCTGTTATTGTTTGTGTGTATGCACTTGCACACGTATAAGCATGTTTCCATTATGTGTGAAGATACTCACGTCTGTTTATTTGTGCATATACTTGCTGTTGGCATTGTGGGAACTTGAGTGTGTAAGTGTGTGTGTATGTGTGTGCGCGCAAGTCCACCTGAGTGCTCCTTAGGGATGGACTTCATGAAAAAAAGGGAGCCCATTCTTTGGCTGTAGCTTTATCTTACCTTCCCCTCTCCCCTACCTCATCCCTTCATACAAACTTCAGAAGCTAAGCAGTTAGTAGTTTGTCACACATTCTAGGCTACTTCAGACCTCCATGATTTCACCTGTACTACCTGGAATGCCCTCTTCTTTTTTTCTGCTTGGTAAAACTCTTGTCCATCTTTCAGGTCCAGGCTTCACACTTCCGTGTAAGCTCCCAGGTCACCTCGGACTCCATCCGCTGGGCCCCATGCTGCCTTTCAAACATCTCTCTCTTACGGCCCATGAGGTATTTCCTGCTCTTCCTATAGAGTGGGAGCTCCTTGAGGACAGGTTCTATGTCTCATGCCTTTCTGAATCCCCCCCACCCCACCCCGCGCCTGGAACAGAATCTAGCATGCAAAGGGATGGAGGGATGAATGCACAGACAGTTGGATGAATGGAAAGATGGACAGATAGACCGCCGGACCGGCAGATGGATGGAGAGATGTGTGGACTGCTGGATGGATGGGTAGATGGGTGAACAGGTGGGTGGATGGGTGCATCATAGACTAAATCTGGCATTTCTGCTCTAGAATCCTGGATTTCGAAGGGAGACTGCTTGCAGCTCTTCCTCAGCTTTCATTTACCCTGGTGCAGAAGAAGCAGCGTCTCCATTTGCAGAGGAAGGCTGCAACCTCAGACCTTGCCTGCTCTCTCCCCTCTCAGCTCGGGCTCTCCTGAGGGCTGGCTCCAGACTGGCCACCTACTGTATGAAGGAGCAGCTTAGGCCTGAAGAGGCATTGCTGAGTGGCTTAAGTTAGCCCCTGTTTGTGCTCAAGGCTTTCAAAGGCTGGAGCTACTGCAGAGGAGGGGCCTGACTTCAGGCCCCACTGCTAAATGGGCAGGGATTGTGTGCTCCCCAGGCCTTGACTGCAGGCAGCTTAAGGCAGGGCCCTAGGAGTTTTGAGACAGGAAAATGGTGTTTTGTCTTGTTAATGCATTCACTTGGCTTTGAACTGGAGAGTAGTCAGGTGTCCCCAGACGGCTGCTTTTGAGCTAGTTTAGGGAGGGGGCAGGGCATAGCCAGACCCAGGATTACAGAGGCCTTCCCGGGGGAAGGGGGCCTTTGATGGGGCCGGGTCTGTTGTCCGGAGTCTGCTTTGCTGGTGGCTGGAGCCCCTAATGAGGGGGAAAGGGCTCGTTCTGAGGCATTCCCCTGGTCTCCCTTGGGCAGCAGGCGGAGGCCTCCTTTGATGTTGGAGTCCTTAAGCCAAGTGGGGACTAATTGCCACAAGGTACAGAATGTTCTGGTTGCTTGGGGGGTCTGCAGCTTTCTCACAATGCCACAGCCACCCTGGGGTGGGGGGGAAAGGCAGCCACTTTCCTGATGTGAGACAACTCAGGAGGGTTTGGGATTGGGGTTTTTTGGTTTTGTTTTTCTTTTCATGCACACAGACCCAGCACAGAATGGGAAACACATTATATACTGTGCGTGCACTCGGGCGCACGCACACACACACACACACACACACACACCCCTTACTCCACTGCAACTTTGTATACAGTATTATGTTTGATTTTTTTTTTTAATCAAAGAGTCGGTGTGGAGGGAGGGATCATGGCAAAGAGAAAAGAAAGCAGACTTTGGCAGAGAGGCGGCAGACAGATTTGGAATTAAGTCCCAGTTTTGCCACTTGTTAGCTGGGGCAAGCCACCAAGATTCACCGAACCCCAGCATCCTTCTTTGTCAAATGCAAGGCTGTGCCTGGCACACAGGTGCTTATTTGCATTTGTTCCATCCTTCACTTGCATTCTTGAGACAGTTCACTAAAAACACGCATCTATTTTCCCGGCAGGCGTGGAGGCAGGTGGAGAACCTAGTCAGCGAACACCAGTTAGATCATTTTCATTCGATTAGAGAACAGGAAGAGGATGGTTTCCTTTGACGTTTAGTGTTTGTGCCCACCATCTCAAAGGAAGGTGACCTTATTCTCCCTGTATTATGTTCCCCCCCACCCAACTTCCGCTGCTACCTCTCAGCAAGATCTGGAGTCAGACACAGCAATTTCTGTTATTAAAAGAAAAAAATGAGAGCCAATTATTGCCTTCTTACACTATACCGGCTAGGTAATCTGACTACATTTATCTCTAATCTTCATACTGACACTTGCAGAGACTTAGTAAACCAATGTGACAGATCGAGAAACTGGGACTTAGAGAAATGACTTGCCCAAGATCATCCTATGTGAGGATGGGGGAGCCAGCTTTCTCTTCAGCTTGACTCTCAAGCCTGACCCAGGTGGGTGTTCTGATCAAGTAGAACGGAGCTTCATTTCCCCATCTGGTCAACAAGAACAGTAACAGTACACCTTGCCAGGATGAGGAGCCATTGAAATGAGATAACCCCGGTGAAAGGCTCTGTCTCCCACACTCAGGTGGGTATACACCGGGGAGTGGAAGCTGGTTCTCCCCCACTTAATATGTCCCCCACCTAATATGGCATCTTTCCATATGTGCATCCATCACAACTTTACATGCTGACATAACATTCCAAGGACTGCCAGAGTGTCTTTAGCCAGTCCCCTACTGTTGAGCATTTCAGTCATTTCCAATATTTTGCTGTGAGCCTTCTTTCTCCACTGGTGCAACCCCTCCTGAGACACCATTCTAAAAAGTGGCATTGCCATGTGTCAGAGTTTGGTCATTTTTGACACTTTCGATGGCCAAGTTGTCCCCTGGGAAGGCCTGTAACTCTATACCACCACCCAAAGTACCCAGAGAGCTGTTTCCTGTCACTGGGGCCAGCACTGGGTATGGACAATCAGTCTTTAATCTTTGATGATTTGGTAGATGAAAATGACACCTTGTTTCCACCTGAATGTCTGTGACTACCTGAGCTTTCTTCATTCATTCATTCATTCATTCATTCATTCATCAGAAGTTTATTGAGTGTCTATCCTATGCTGGGCATCCTCTGGTGTAGGGTGGGGGACATGTTTTATGCAGAAAATCAAACAATCTCTCCATTACAGTTGTAATCAGCATTATGAAGAATGGTGGCTTGGGGAGATGGGCTACTGGGAGTCTTAGTCTCTCTGTAGTGTCTATCGGATTTGACTTTTCTTGATATGGACAGTCAACCCTTCTCAATCTTCTATAAAGTGCCCTGTGAATGCAGCTTCTCTCCACCCCCACCTTCAACTCTTTGAACCAGATGTTCTCCTAAGCCCCTCCAACAAAGATATTTTGAGTGCCTCTTGTTAAGCTGAAAGGTGTAGGGGCCATAGTCTCCCAGGTGAGGGACCCTACACTCCACGTGAGGCCCACTTTCTCTGGAAAGTCTCTCTGGGTTCCCCCAAGATGAATTCCTCCCTTGATAAGCACAGTGATATAATCAAGAATGAATCGGTCTTCCCCTCCACAGCAAGGAGCCAGGATCCATTCTCTGTATCCTCAGAAGCACCAACCCTGGGATTTGTCACATAGCAGGTGAGTGCTCTTTTTTACCTATCACTTAAACATCTTTTTAAATCAAGAGCATTGGGGTGCCTAGGTGGCTCAGTTGGTTAAGCGTCCGCCTTTGGCTCAGGTCATGATCTCAGGGTCCTGGGATCGAGCCCCGCATCAGGCTCTCTGCTCAGTGGGAGTCTGCTTCTCCCTCTCCCTCTCCCTCTGTATTCTCTCTCTTTCTCTCAAATAAATAAATAATAAAGAAAATCTTTAAAAAAATAAATAAATCGGGAGCATCTTTTCATGAGAACTAAGGTTTGCAGAGCACTTTCTGGTTATTTCCTCGAATCCTGAGAATGTTGGAGGCCTGCTCAAGGTCACATAAGCAGGAAAGGGGCTGGATATGAGTCCAACTCCCCTGGATGGCAGGACAGGACCTTCGCACCTGCATCACAGCCAACTTCAAATGCTTCCTTCCTCTTTTGGACTCAAAGTCCTATGAGTCCTGGGCCTTTCAGATTCTGAAGCTTCTCATCCAGCATGCTCTGGCTGGAGCTTGTTGGTACCTCTAATTGCAAGCCAAGCCCAGAGTCCAGCTGTCCAGATAGGCATCTGGGCAGTGCCCACATATGGCTTCAGCTGTGACGGGCGATGGGCTAGGCATGCTTTCCCTGCTGGCTGATGTCATGAGCTCATTAGAGCAATGGGGTTTATAGTGTTCAAGGCAACTGTCCAAACAATAAATTAAGCTGCACAATTTAGCACTTAATTATCCTCTCTCTCATCTACTTCACTCTTGTTCCCTGGGTGTCTGTCTGGGCCCTCCAGCAAGATGGTAAGATCTTCCCTCTGCCTCACACCCCACAGCCAATCCATCACGCAGCCCTGCTGGTGCCATCTTGGGAACATCTCTCAAATACTTTCCCTTCGCCACATCCCCACAGCCTTGACCTCAGCCAGCCCTCACTCTCTCCCCTGGATTATCGCCACCCTGGCCTCTCTTGCTAGAATTCCCGTCTCTGCTCTGCCCAAGTGACTCTGCCCAAGTGGCTTCCCTGGGTCTGAAATACACAATCCCAAGCCCTCATCTCTCCGTTCAAAGCCCCCATGAGCAGGGTGCCCTGCTTACCTTACTAGCTTCCCTTTCCCAAAGCTGCCCACTGGCTACCCTACCACAGAACGGGCTTGCGGCTCTGCCCCAAGGCGGGGCACAGCCAGCCTGCGGGCCATTTCGCCCCATGAACTTCTGCACATGCCATTCTCTCTATGGGGAATATCCTTCTCCCCACTCAGCCCTCACCACTCAACCTGCAAACTCAGGCTTGTCTCAGTATTCAGCTCTGGAATCTCCTCCTTTGAGAAGCCCAACGGTATTTCCTTGGCAGCCCCATGGCTGAGACTCCTCATTTCCTCTTCCCTCTCTGGTCCTCTCTTAGGATGCACATCCCCAGGGATGCCTGGGAGAATGGCATCCCCTCATGCCCATTCACTCTGGAGTCCCCATAGTTCAAGCTCACAATCAAACCATGAGGATCCATAATAAATGTCCTTTTACAGGTTAGGAAACTGAAGTTTGGATTCCAGAGCTGGGTCTCCATTTGGCCAACTTGGCCTAAATCCACAAGGGCAGGGATAGCATGCTAGGCCTCCAGACAGAGCGGCTGGAGGACCACATGGGGCACTACAGTGGGTAGGGAGGCCCAGGGAGGGCATGGGGGGTGGGAGAGGTGATAGTTTGGAGCAGGGTCACCATTTGACCCAAAGGAACTTGGCCGCTCAAATAATATCACCTCCACCAAGTATTCCCTTCTGCTCCCCCATTTCACAGTTGGACAAATGAAAGCTCAGAGAGAAGGAAGGAGAAACAGAGAATAAAGTTGTGGAGGAAGAGGGGCCAAGTTAGAACCAGGTGTCTTGAGTCCCAGTCCAGCTGCCTCAGCAGGCGGAGGTCCAGTGAGACCACTCTACTGCACCTTCTTCTCTCCCTCTTCCCTTTACCCACGCTTCCATCGGACATTCCTGTGGGCCTCCTAGGGGCCAGGTTCTCCACTGGTTGTTAAAGATATAGAGGGCCCCTGTCTGCTGCCTGCCTGGCACATGGCACTCAGTGAACCAGTGAGTGTTGAGTAGCTGAATTAGTAAGTGAATAAACATGGGACAGTAATGTGCCTCTCTTCCTTCCCAGAAGGGCCTAAAGGAATGGAGAAGCACCTGCCCAAGCCCTTTGTGCCCATGGTCTCCTTACAACCGCCTTAGGACGGACATCAACGTCATCACACCCATTTAGCAGATGAGGATGCTGAGGCTCACAGAGCGGACAAGATTCATCCAAAGCTCTGCAGTTAGAAAGCCGTTCTCAGTCACCCTAGGAAATTAAACACTACCCATGCTACTTTTTTTTTTTTTTTTTTTTTAAAGAAAGGATGTTTTTCTTCTGGTGTGTAAACAGGAGAAGGGCTCCCCGAGAAGGTCACTGTAAATATCATTACTTCTCCTCGGGGCTCTGTCAGCTTATGTTACTTTATTTATCAACATTCCATAACATGTAGATCCAAGAACATGTCCTCAAGTGGGACACCAAAGATGTGTGCTTTGGGGGTCAGGCATGAGCACTCGCCAAGCGCAGAGCACGGGACTGGGCAGGAGATGGGAGCTGGGTCCAGGAGCAGGGCAGGGCGGGGCGGGGCGGTAAAGGGCCCTTCCCAGCATCTCCCGCCTGGGTGGAGCAGCGAGCTGGAGTTCCAGCGGCATGTCCCTCATTTCCATAAGGGGGAGCTTGTGCACAGGAGATTCCCTCCCGGCTAGAGGGCCTCAGCATCCAGGGACCAGCTCCGGGCAGTGGCCACTTGGATGACACTGGCAAGGTGTCTGCCCTGAGCACTGCCTCCTGCCTCGTGGGGGGCAGCCATGGGGATATGTGCATGCTGTCCCCCTCCCTGTGTATCCACTCGGGGAACCAAGGAAAAGGAGGGGCAATGCCTCATGTGCAAATAACACAGCTTTGGAGCCAGACAGGACTGAGGCTCACGCCAGCACCATCATGGACTAGCCGCATGACCTCGGGCTCTTCACCTCCTTAGGACCTCGGTTTCCTTATCTGCAAAACAGGAATAACACCAACTTTAGGAGTTACATGGAGCAGCAACTACAGTGCCTGGGACACAATAACTGCTTAATAACAAAAGGAATATTACTATGATGACTGTCTGGATTATTTATGCAAGTCCTAACTGCCACCCCAACTCTCCCAGATATTTCTGCTCATCATTCCCCCTGGGGCTTTGGGGTGATTTGCACACGGCTGTGGCCTCCCTGGGTCCAGCAGAGACAAGACCAGTAGAAAGGCACTTAGGGCTTGTGTTTGCAAATGCAAAAGCAGGTACTTTTCTTAACAGAAATGATGACAAAGCAAAAATATTAAAGAATATGTCAGAGAGAGAGAGAAGTCCCCAGAGCTTAATTCCTCACTCAGCTTCATCAACCAGTTTCTCTTCTTTTTGAAAGCAAACCCCCTGGTCCCCACAGCTGTTTTGGTGGGCCTGTAATCCTAGTGACTATGCCAGGTGCTGTTTTATTCCCGACTTGCCGTGGTCTTTGGTCTGAATCACACCATCTCTTTTCATTTGGTTCCTGCCAGAGAGCAAAGCATATCTTTCATGGTCCCCTCTTCCTGGGAGGAGGAATTTCTCCACAGGCCTCGCTCTGCACATGCTCACGGGGCTGCACTTGGGGCAGAAGGATGGGATGGCAACAGTCTGCTGCCCTTTGGCTGCCTTCTTAACATGCTTTTTTTTTTTTCCCCCAAGATGGAAATCGCATTTTCTCCTTGATTATCAAAGTAACACATGTGTATTGTGAAAAATTTGGTAGTACTGAAGTTCAAAGACCAAAAGTTACCCAGAAAAAAATCACTGCTAACACTTCGGCATGTCTTTTCAGACTTTACGACAAACCCAGTTACAAGGGACTCTTACAGAATATGTTGTTTTGTGTTCCCATTTTCTTTGTTTCCCTACCTGGTTTCACTTGCTCATTCTAAATGGCTCTGCATCGTTGTATTGTATCAGTATCAGTAAAAGTGCAGGACATTTAACCAATCCCTTACTGTGGGACATTTAGGTTATTTCTGTTTCTTTTTTTAAAATGTTTTATTTTGAAATAATGCTAGATTCACAGGCAGTTGCAAAGATAGTACAGACAGTTTCTCTATGCCCTTCACCGAGTTTTCCCCAATGGTTACATCTTACCTACGGAGTAGCGCAATATCAAAATCAGGATATTGACATCGACACAGTCTGAGTAGGTTCTACGCCATTCCATCACGGGTGTACATCTGTGTAACCATCACCACAACCAAGGCACAGAACCTTCCGCCACCGTGACGATCTCCCTCCTGCAGTCCTGTCATAGTCACACCCTCCCCTTTCACCCAGCCCCCTGCTAATTCCTGGCTGCCACCACCACTAATCGGTTCTTCATCTCTATATTTTTGCCATTTTGAGAATGATATATATATATTTTTTCCACCCAGCATAATACTCTTGAAATCCATTCAAGTTGTTGCATATATCAATTGTTCATTCCACCTCATAGCTGAGTGGTGATATTCCATGGTGTGGGTGAGCCACACCTATGAACCATTCATCTATTTTAGGGCATCTTAGTTGTTTCTATTTTTCAGCTATTACAAATAAAACTGCTAGGACTATTGTCATAAGGGTTTTCACATGGGCACATTTTCATTTCCCTGGCATAAATGTCCAGAGTGTGGTTACTGGGTTATTTGGTAAGTGGACGTTTCATTTTTTAAGAAATGGTGGAAGTCTTTTCCAGAGTGGCCGTACCACTTTCCATGTCTACCAGCAGCATGAGAAGGCTCTAGCTTCTCTAAAATCTACCAGCATTTCATATCATCACTACTATAAACTTTACCTGTTCTAATAGGTGTGTAGTGTCTCTTATGGTTTTAGTTTTCATTTCCCAGATGGCTGGTGGTACAGAACATCTTTTCGCCTGCTTATTTGTTGTTCGTACCTCCTTTTGGGTGAAATGTCTCTTCGTAACTCTTGCCAATTTTCTTATAGGATTGTTTGTGATCTTAATGTTGAATTTTGACTATGTGTGTGTGTCTGTATATATATATAAAATGTAATATACATATTACATTAACATGTAATATATATTATATAACATATTAATATATTATATGAAATGCATAATATCTAATATGTACATTAGATATACAAGAATTTATACATAGTCTAGATATGAGTCCTTTGTCTGATATGTGGTTTACAAATATTTTTTTCCTAGTCTGTAGCTTGTCTTTTCATCCTCTTTCACGGATCAAAAGTTTTTAATTTTGATGAGGTCCAATTTATTTATTTATTTTTCATTTCTAGATCAAGGTTTGGTGTCGTGCCTAAGAACTCTTCACCAAGACATAGGTTCCAAAGATTATGAATTTCTTTTCCTTTAAAAATAATTTTGTGCCAGACAGAATAATGTCCTTCCAAAGATTTCCACACCCAAGTCCTCAGAACCTGTGGATATGTGAGCTTACCTGGCAAAGGAGACTTTGCAGATGCGATGATGTTAAAGATCTTGAGATGGAGAGATGACCCTGGATTATCCAGGTGTGCCCAGTGTAGTCAACAAGGGTCCTTTCAGGGGAATGAGTGAGACAGGAGAGTTGGAGGAGATGTGACTATGGACATAGTGGTTGGAGTGATGACATTGCTGGCTAGAAGGGTAGTCTTAGGAGCTAGAAAAAGCAATGCAACAGATTCTTAGAGCTTCCAGAAGGAAGATGCCTACTGACACCTTGGTGTTAGCCCACTGAGACCTATTTTCATTTCTGACTTCCAGAACTGTAAGATAATAAGTCTGTGTTGTTTTAAGCCACTAGGCTTATGGTAATTTGTTACAGCAGCCAGACGAAACCCTTTGATGAATATCCTTATACATAAATCTTTGCGTACTTCCCCAGCTATTTCATTAGGATCAAATCCTAGATTTCAAATTGGTGAGTCAAAGGGTATATACCCAAGTTGGTACTATTTACACCTCATCATTAGCTTTTACGGGTTCCTGTATCCTTGCTTGAGTAAACACTGGCTCTTACTAATGTGAAACCTATATGTGATGTTGCTTTGATTTCCTTGTATGTGTGAATCCTGCATGTGGGTGCTTGGCATAATTCTGTGAATCATCCAGTATGGTAGCCAGTCCAATATGGTAGCCACTAGCCATGTGTGGCTCTTGCACACTTGAAATATGGCTACTCCTAATTGAGCTAGGCTGTAAGTATAAAAACGCCCTGGATTTCAAATTCCTAGTACCAAAGAAAGAAAGAAAGAAATTTTAAGAGTGATGTTTTATATTGGTTATACACTGAAATTATATTTAGATATATGTGAGCTTAAGTGAAATATATTTATAACATTAATTTTACCTGGTTTGCTCTACTTTTGTAATGTGGCTACTAGAAAATGTAAAATTACCTATGTGGCTTGCGTTTGTGGCTCATGTCGTGTTTCTGTGGGTCAGCGTGGGCCCAAGCTCTGTCAGCCACCACACTTTACGACCAGCGGCGGGCAGGGACAAGTGTAGCCAGAGCTGGGGGCTCAGCTCTCAGTCATGCAGGAAAGGCAGCCAGGCCCTGTGGTCCTGGTCTCAGCAGCCAGTGCCCAACCACAGATCCCACAGTGTGGTGGAAAAGAACTTGGGGTCAGAGAGACCTTGGTTTAAATCCCAGCTCCTTCAGAATTTTCTCGTATTTAAAGCTTTATCCATTTTAGTTTCCTTATCCATAAAGTGGGAAATAACCCAATAACATTTATGGAGACATTTCTTTATTCAACCAACATTTATCAAACCTACTGTGTGTCAGGCCCCGTTCTAGGCTCTGGCAATCCTGCAGCACACAAAGCAGAACGAGCCTGGCGTGATGTGCTGGCATCCAGTGGGTCCTCTTCCCTGCCTCCAGAGACACTCTCTATTGCTAGAAAGAACATGTCGGTGGAGCAGTACATCCTACTGGGCACTTTTTATGAGTCCACTGGTTCCCTGAGTCAGAATAGCAGCTCCCGGCATGGGTTTGAGTTCATCTCAGCCATCACTTTGTGACTTTAACTGAGTCATCTATAAAATGGGGCTAATGATCTACAGAATGGGGCTAATAACATTACCCACCTCCCGGGGCTGCTGTGAGCATTAAATAAGATAGCACATGTAGAGCACAGCTCCTGGAACGTTGTAGATGCTAAAAAACAATGGCTGTTAGTAGTAGTGGTAGGAGTAGCAATGATAGTAGAAGTAGGAATGTTATTATTTTCTCTGCCTTAGAATCCCAGTGATCTCAGGGCACTCCTAATTAGGAGAGGTGACCCAGGAACAGAGAGAAAGGGTCTAGAAAGACTTATTAGTCTACATTGATGAGGTAAGTCCTTAGGCCTTTATCCAAGCAATGAATGTATTGCTGAACATACGGTGGCTTGGGTCAAGATGGGCTGCCTACTCTCGGTCATGCTAAGAAGATCAACTCTTTTCCTTAGCCGAAAAGAGCTCTCGCTGCAGGCTGCCAACCCAGGCTCCATCCCTGTTTCAGATGCTGTTGGCATCCCTCTCCTAGCCCCGTAGTGCTCACCTCCACCTGCAAACACCTGCAGTCCTCTGCCTGAGGGTTTTTTTCCTACTTCCTAGAACTTGCTAGGCCTGGACTCAGGGCAAGCCAGAGTTCTGGGTTCATGGCACTGGCGTAGGCCTGAACCAGTGAGGAAGGGCTGGTGGGGAAACGCCTTTGCTTCCTCGGCCCTGGGTCAGGGCACCTCCAAGGCTGACTCCCTCCAATTCCAGGCTAATTCCACGGGCCTTGACAATCACTGGGTCGGACTGGTCAGATAACTGGAACTCTGGCCAGGTAGATGTGAGGGCAGGCCTGCTGCCAGGCGTAATTTTCCCCTTCCCAAAAACTGAACTGCAAGACAGGCACTAGTCTTCTGGAGATTTCTATGCTTAGCTGTGATGCCTGGGACTCCTGGTGCCATCTTGCTTTCAGCCTGGGGATGAAAGATGGGGCTATCAGTGCAGATGGCAGAGCAGAGAGATGGAAGTTCCTGCGCTCCTGATGACATTGAACCACTGACCCAACCCACCTGGAAACCATTGCACCTCTGGACTTCCTGAGGTGCTTCCAAACTGCTCCCACAGAGTCTGCTGTAGGCTTAACGGAGCAAACTCTGTGAAAATGTTTTGCAGGCAGTAACAATGCCCACTTTCCAGTTTACCTGGCTTTGCCCTACCCTCACTCTGTTCCCAGCGCAAATTCCACAGGTACCAGCAAGCCCATTTCACCCCCACTCTCCCATTCGAGTTCCTTTCCTTTGAGAGCCCAAATTCCTGAATGCCGGCTTCTCTGTGTGTTCTCTACCTATTAAAAAATCTCCTGTTATTTTAAAAATGAACTTTTTGGAGGGGGTTGGTTTTTGGTGGCACACTGTATATTCTATCGCTTGTTTGGTTCTTTCAATGAGTAGGGGTACACAGAGCAGCAGGAAAGAGGAAAACCATGGCTATTCTGGTGATTTCACAGGAAGGATCCTAGAGAATTTCCTTATCAGACCAGCACCACACATATACAATTCTTTTTTTTTTTTTTAAAGATTTTATTTATTTATTTGACAGAGAGAGAGAGAGACAGCGAGAGAGGGAACACAAGCAGGGAGAGTGGGAGAGGGAGAAGCAGGCTTCCCGCAGAGCAGGGAGCCCATGCGGGGCTCAATCCCAGGACCCTGGGATCATGACCTGAGCCGAAGGCAGATGCTTAACGACTGAGCCACCCAGGCGCCCCCACACATATGCAATTCTTAAAGCTAAAACTCGTAAGCTGTTCAGTTCCTGTTCTCTGGGCCGGTGACATTTGATACCAATCGATGTGAGCAAGTGACTTTGCTTTGTCAAGCACTTCCCTCTGCTGAGTAGCCTAAATTAGACAGGATGTGCTCCTCGCAGGTGATCCCCTGATCCCATTGTACCAAAGCACTAGTGTCACGGCTTTCTTCCCTGGGAGTCCAGGAGGATGTCCTTCTAGAGAAATGCACAGAAGACACCACCATTTCCTGCCATCACTTATTTAAGACATCAGTGTGGTGCAGAAGAGCATCAGCGATTCATCTCAGCCAGGGGCTCTCCTCTCCTGGGGATTCTACCTTCCTGGAGGGCCACTTGGTATGGGCATGCCACCCCTGCGAAGAGGATTGGGATTCCCGATCTCAATCAAGTTTAAGAAGCAGATAAATGGAGAAGGGATATATAGTTGAATGGTGGCCCCCAAATGGTCTAACCCTGGGAACCTGCGTGACCTCGATTGGGAAAAGGATCTTTGCAGATATAAAGATCTAAAGATGAGTTCAGCCTGGAGTATCTGAGTGGGGCTTGAATCTGATCGCAGGTGTCCTTAAAGAGAAAGGCAGAGGGAGATTGGAGACACACACAGATGCCGGAGAGAGACAGTTGCTGAAGAACAAGTATCAGCACAGGTTTCTGCTACATTTGTCAAAGGCTTTCGAGATTTCAAAGTCAGGTCTTTGTTCTCCATGCGAGGCCTCAGCATTGCATGGGAAGGCCCACAGTGCGGCTTTGAACATGGTGGTTGTCCTCTCTGAACCCATTACTTCCACTGTTCCACGAGGATCACCACAGTGCCCACCACCGAGGCCATCATGAGAGCCAAAGAGGCGTGGGGCACCAGACATTGTACGGCTCACAGGCTACTTCAGGGCACAGATATTTCTGGTTTGTCCCATGGCATGGGCTCCTCAGTTGACCACAGTCCTCATCCCTCCCTATTACACACGCTGCCACTTCATCCATTCCTCTCCCCTGTAGCATCTGAGTTTGCAATCTCTGTGGGGAAAGCTTTTTGTGAACTGTTTGCTGTTTTCATTTCTGTTTCACAAAAGACAAATCCCAAGCCAGCGTGCTCTTTCAGGAGAATGTCTCCAGTAGGGAGCGGGACGATGAAAACCTCTGTCAGACAGAATTTTTTACTTAATAGAATTTGTTGTAACCAGATCAGCAACCTCCTTTAATCCTGGGCCTCTGACTTGTGAAAATCTCTTTGTTACCCAGAACTAGATACAAATGATGGTACTTGTTAAAACCAGGCGTGCTGGTGGAGAGGGACTTCCATTTATGCTTGTTCTTGCCAAGATTTTGATGTTTCGGTCCTTCTCTGGTTTACTAGTTAAGTAAGCATTCATTTTGGATTCCGGTTCAAACCAGTTCAAGAGGTACTTTTAGGAAAAACCAACACCTTAGGTTTGCATTTTGTCACCCAAACTTGCTATGATTTTCTTGGACTTCGGGGTTCGGAAAGTGAGTCCAATTTATGGCAGCGGACTCAAAATTTGGCTCTGCCTCCTGCCATCTGTGTGACTTTGGGCCGTCTTTGACCTCTCTGGGCCTCAATTTCCTCGTCTCTTAGAAGGGTCAGAGTATCAGCCCTTACATCATAGGATTGCCGTAGGGATTCGAGTCATCTTACGATGACTGAGTGCTCTTTTGTGAGGCTGCCCTGGTTGTAGCTTGGGGAGTAGAAATCCGGACTGTGACGATTTTATGGTTTACACATACCACTAGCAGAATCCTTCCTCGATCTGCAAACCTTAGAAATAATAACAATGAACTTGGTAACAATTAGAAAGGCTAATAGTTATTGAATATTTCCTAAAAATATTTCCTCCTCCCCTCCTATGCTCTCTCCTCCTCCCTGTCAAGATCGTTGGCATTCACGCATTAGTTGTACATCGACATGCATGTACCTCTTGGAAGTCTAGAATAAGAAAATATTCTCAAAGTCTATTGATTTGCACACCAAATCATGTACTTCCTGATTGTGGGTGCCAGCCTGGGTGGGCTCAGATCAAGAGCCAGTAAATGGAAGGTGCCATTGGCACATTGAGGGGACAGTTCTGTGCCTCACACCACAGGAGGGTTAGCACTCTGGGGCCCCGGGCGCTACTGTTAGTCCTTGCAACAATCAAAACTGCCCTCCCCTGTGTCCAAATGTCCTCAGAGGGGGTTGAGACCCATCATTAGTCCACCAAGCCAGGGATGAGAATATTCAAGCTCTCCTGGCCTGCAAACTTGGGTCAGATCCTCCATCCATCTATCTGAACCTCAGTTTTCTGACCTGTCAAGGGGAGAGTCATACCCATTTCATTATCCCCATGGGGGGACTAAGGGGGAAGATGTATATGAAGCACGCTGGCTTGACCCTGGTACAGAGCAAACGCTCAGCGCCCAGGACCCATCACAGTATGGGTCTAACATCGGCGGACCCTGGCTTCCCTTTTCCCCCGATTGTGTCTCCAAGTGACAGGGCCAAGGGGGGCCTTCAGAGCCCTCCAGCCTTCACTCTGCTCTAATTAGAAGTCATTGTGGAACGAAGTCCAGTATTTAATTTGGCCTGTGTTTGACAGATCCTGTGTGCGCGGCTAACAGAGCTCGCACAGGGCCCACGGTACAGGGGGGATTCTTGGCCTGGGATCAGGTGGATTGGTGGAGAAAATGTCGCATTTAATTAAGGCTGATTGGCCCTGACAGTTGTCTGGGTGAAGTTTATAAGGTACATCTAATCTGGATGCATCTGGTCATAAAAATGCAAAACAAGCCATTCCCACCCAAGTTCTAACTCCACATGTGGGTTGATTCTCAGTGATTGACACCATATTTTTTGCAGCTGTCCCACATTTCAAATCTTTTTCTATTTAAAATATATTCATCATAATTATGGAATGCAATAAACAAACTTCAGCCTGATGACAAGCTTTAAATATAAGAATGTTTCGGCTTGAAATAAATGCCGTGATTTCTCAGCCCAGGATGGAGACAACACTGATGAGTGTTCTCCAAAGGAGCCCTGACCTTGTCACCGTAAGCCAGACAGAGTTATTTTCTCTCCAGTATTGACTGATATTTGGAGGGGGGACAGGAGGAGAAAAATCAAAAGGTTATTTCTATCAGATAGAAAAAATGTGCATAAGCCATCAGAAAGCCACCGTCATAAGACAAAGAAACAAAGCTGGATACAACCTGATCATCTCTGAGGACCTTCCCCATTGTGCAAGTTCTTCCCAAGGCAGAGGAGAGTGGCTTCTACACACAAACATGCAAATCCCAGCTCCCACACTCCACACTCTGTTACTTTGCACATTGCTTTGTCATCCAACCTCTGTGTGCTCAGTTTCCTCATGTGTAGAATGGAAGGTGATAACAAGTACTTATTTCATAGCACAAGCGTAAGGCTAAACGAGTAGTTCTAAGTAAGTGCTTAGAACAACTCTCTCGTAACAAGTGTTCAAGATGCATTAGCTCTGTCGGGAATCAATATGAGCTGACCTCTTCCCGCTGTTCATCTAAGGGAGAAGCTGAAGGTTTCAGGGGTTAGGTGGCCTGCACAAGATCGCAAATAGTACACAGCAAAGGTAGGATCCAAGCCCCGATCGTCAGACTTTACTAGAAAACGTGCCTATGAGCGGTCAGTTTTGCCATGTTAAGGATTTTCTGTTTCAGTGTAATGCTTCTCAAAGTCTTGCTGATGGCGGTTCTCCCTGTCGGTAGCGAGTCATGCATCCCAGTAGTGTCCCGCTAAGCCTGGACAAAAGAGCATCCTGTTTCATCGGTTCCTGGGGCTCGTCTTTTATTTTTAACGCTATTTAAATGAGTCCGTAATTGAGATAGTTAAATAAACAAATTCGTAAGTTAATTATAGATAGGTCAGTCCACGACCACGCTGCTGGATTTTTCTAGCCACTTATGGACCTCAGCCACGACCCAATGTTTCCCCCATAACTTGATTCCTCGAGAAAAATGAGAATTACCCAAAATTCGTGTCAACAATCTGCTCCTCTTTAAAATGAAGCCATAAGTCACAAACCCTCTGAGTTCCCAAAAAAGCGTCTGGAGCTAAATTTGTATCCTGACTCTGATGACTGTTCTCCTATTAGGCTGATGAGAGAATTAGCAGAGCCAGGGCCTCCTGGGGCTGTGCCCACAGCTTGGGCCAAGATGGAAACGACTCTGTGAGTTTTATTTCTGAGATGTGTAGAAGGCTTCTCCATCACTGGGCCAGTGGGCACATGCTCAAAATCAAAATAGTGTGTGCTGCCTCTCCCAGGAGATGGTCACGGCGGGCCCTGTGTTTGTAGCAGGAAGGAGAAATCGCGGCCGGGAAAGGGGTGGCTATGATTTAGTTTCCCCAGAGCCCTGTGGACGGCCCCAGTGATGTCTCTGAGCCTTGCCTTTACTGCCAGCTCCCTGTTTGGGGGAGGAGTGTGGAACAGTGGCAAGTGTGTGCTCTTGGGAGACAGACAGCCCCGGGTTCGCAGAGGGGCTCCATCAATTACAAACTGGGCGAACTGGGGTAAGCAGCCCAGCTGTGCTGGAGTCTCGCCTGGGAAATGGAAATGATCGTCTCTGATGGTAATGTTGTCAGGAGGGTTAGGTAAGATAACTCGGGACAAGGACTAAGCCTGCAGTCAGTGCGAGATAAGCAGAGGTTGAGGTTTTACCTGTGGGGTCAAGAAGCTACTTAATGTGGTGTCTTAGACTGGGAAGTTTGTTTCTCCTTCTGTGGCTGGGATGGGAAATATACTGTCCCTCTCATTTCCATACAAATCCATTGGAGATGCCTGTGTGAAGTGCAGGGGTTGATTTGTAATGTCTGCCACAGACTAGGAGGGAGTGGTAAGCGTGTGTGTTCCATGCATTGCTCTCCCCACTTCTACAGTGTAAGTTCTAAAGGCAGAACTGGGTCTGAAAATGATCTCTTATCTTGTACATGCTACAGAGCATTTTTTGTATCTCATTGCTCTCCCTAAAAATCCTCAGACGTGGCATACTGTGACCCCACATCCCTGGTTATTAAACCTTGTGGCAATTATCATCCCCATTTGATGGGTGTGGAAACTAGGACCAAAGATCAAGTGAACGATCATAGGCAACTAACAAGACTAGGTTTTTAAAACTATCTAATGTATCACTCCAGAAACCCACCGCTGTTTATGGTCTGTCGCTGGAATCCTAATATGCACAACCATAGCAAAGCACAAGACACATGGGATCTAGCCTCTGCCCTTCTGCTAAGCAACCGGCGACCTTGGAAAAATCATTTTACCTTCCTAAGTCTCAGTTTACCTATCTGCTAAATGGACATAGTAAGTACTCCATCCACAGCCAAAGGGCTGGGTAGGGATGAGAGGAGACAACTGGTATGTGGAAAATGAGGTTTGGATAAAATTCTCCTTCTTGCCATTGCTTGTGAGAGGTGGGGGAGCCCTTTGGGACCCAGTGCTACATGAATTTGTCAAAGGGAGTCTTTGGAAGCTTATTTCTGGGGGTGGGAAATTACCTGCAGATTTCCGCTAGACTGCCATGGGCAGCACTTCCCTACTTGGGGTCTCGAGGCTGGACTGACTTTGTGAACTGGGGCAGTCACTTCACCTCTGTGGCCCTCAGGCTCCTTACCTGCACAACTGGATGCCCAGGTAGAAATGTCATCTGGAATGCAGAAGGCACTCAGCAAAGCCCAGGTTCCCTTTTCCCGAGGCGGTGGCAGGGTAACCTCACCGGAGATCTAAAGTATAGACTTTTCTACAAAGAAATGGCAATAAGGAAATGTGTGTGTGTGTGTGCACGCGCGCGCAAATGTGTGTGAGCGTACGTGTGTGAGTGTGTGTGTAGGAGGAGAGGGCTGTGGAGAAATAAAGTAATGGTGGGGAATAAACAACAGAACATTTTAGTGACTTGCAGATGGAAGCTTCTTTTAGCTGGATTCATTAGCCTGCTAACACCAGCTTAGCTGTGTTTGGAAAAATACTTAACTTGCCATAGGATGCCAAGTCAGGAATCTGTCAGAGAGAGAGTCTATTTTAGAAATTTGCATATCCCTCTCCTAAGAGAGAAAGGTCTATCGGAACAAAGTGGTTGGTGCTTGTTGGTGACATCTCTTCATTTGTTCTTTGTGCGAGGATATTGGAAGGCAGTCAGGAGTAAAAGGTGCATGCCGTTACTCTGAGATGAGAGAGAGGAGGCAAGGAGAACCAGAGGAGGGGGAGAAAAGACAGAGGGGAGATGGCAGAAGAGGGAAAGACATGGAAGCAGGGAAGACAGAGAGAAGGGCCGGGCTGGGCGGGAGGGCCGTGTGCAGGGGTGGGGGGGACAGAAGAGCAGGGAGAGGGGAGACAGGAAGAGAAGGAAGGGGCATCCGGGGAGACAGACAGCTGAACACAAGGACGGACAGACGGAGGGAGGTGAGATGGAGCAGGACCCACCCATCCCTTCTCATCTTGAACCTGCCTTGGTGGACATCAGGCTGACGTCCTCTGTTTGCAGGCCTTGAAGCTTCTCTCGGGGCCTGCTCGCCCCACTGCCTGGAATGTTTAAAGTGCCCTTTTCTCAAGTGGAGCCAGACGGTGGATCTGAGCCAGCCCATGTTTGACAACCAGATGCTGAGCCTGCACAAAAGGGTCCTCCGGCCTGGGTACAGGCAGAGAGCTGAGCAGAGTTTCCAGAGCACCAGTCTACTCTCCATGCCTGAGACCCCAGGGCAGGCCCTGCTGCTGCCTCCACTGCCAGGAGGGGCCCAGGGAAGTTGGCATGACTGGGGCCACGGAATGAGAGAGCTGAGTTTGAATCACGATCCACTCTTTACCAGTGGCTCTGGGCACGTGGTTTTGAGCCTCAGTTTTCTCATCTGTGAAATGGGCCTAACCCCAAAAAAGCAGGTCTCAGGGATGGCTAGAGGATTAAAGGGGAAACCAAGTGTAAAGTGTCTGGTCCAGAGAAGACCAGTTATAAACCCAGGGGGAGCAGACTGAATTCAACCAGAAGAAGGTATTAGTCTGATCTCCTTCGGACTTCAAAGTTTTTGAATTAATGGCCCACATTAAAAAACCCAGATTTCTTATACAAATCCACATTACCGGCCTCCTGTGAAAGATCCCAATACCAAAGGCCAGAAGTGAGCAAGACCCTGGCCCCCAGCCCCAGACCCCTCCCTCTCCGTGGCACCACACTCAGCTTCCCTCCTTTACCATTTTCCCCTGGTCCCCGAAGTCACCTGACCCTCGCCAAGTGGTCAGATTATTTTCCAGACACCCAAGTTGTGTCTGTTTATAGTTCTACAGTGGTTGACATGATCTCACATGGAGAAAGGAAAATAAAAATCTCTGAGGGGTGGGTTGTCACCTTATCCTCAGAACAAAGTTAGATTTCCAGGGCCGACCCCCACCAGCCCCATCCTCATGAGGGGCTGGACTGGCAGAGAAGACACCCGGATTGTCTGAGATTCCAATGAGTGGCTGCTCGTCTTTGGAAGAATATGTTTTGATTTAGTGTCTAGATAAAATGGCTTTCAATCCAGCCATTGTTTGGGGCTTTCCAAGAATGTTCAAGTATTTAGGTATAAAGTTGGTAAAAAAAAAAAAAACAAAACATGTGCCTTTGCCCACCCGAATAAATGAAGGCTGTAGCTTCTTAAGGACCGAGGACTTGGGTAGACACACCCACAAGGCTACAACAGGCTGAAGAGAAAGAAGGGGCCTGCGTAATGGAGGAAGCCCCTCCCATGGGTTGACGATCTGTTGATCTGTTGCGTTCTGCAGGCAGGATGGGGCCACCACATACTCCCTGCTCACTTGGAGGTTACAATCTAGGGAGGGCAAGACGTACACCGACAATTATGAGTTTCCAAAGAGAATAGCCCAAGGTAATGGGGGGTCCCTGAAGAAACACCCAACCCAGCTTGGAGGAGAGCAGTTTGGGTCCCCAGCGGAGGCAAAGCCCAAGATAAACCCTGAATAACAAGTAGGAGTTGGCATGGGACAGAGGTGTGATGGACACTCTGGGTGGAGGCAGGGAAGATCCAGGTTTGTTTGGGAGCCTGGAAAGATCATGGGGTGCTGGAGCATCATGTGGGGGAGAGCTAAGGGAGAAGTGAGAGATGAGGAGATATGGCTACCCAGGGGCTGATAGGGAGGGGCTCAGGATGTCCTGCTGAGGAATTTGGGGATCATTCTGTAGGCAGTGGGGAACCATGGCCAGTTTTCAGGACAGGAATGGCATGATCAGGTTCACGTGCTAAAAAAGATAAGGTTTCGAGACTTTGTGGAGGTAGTTTGAAGGGGGGTGAGCCTGCAGGTGGGAAGGCCATGGAGGAAAGCAGTAGTGGTGGTGACTGTGAGGACAGGGTAGAGGTGGTGGATTTGGGGAACCAATGTGGCGGAAAAGCCGCTAAGACTTGGTGACAGCTGCAGTGTCCCCAAAGGACTCTGATTTGCATAAACACTGGGTCTCTGCAAAGTTCCACCCCAATTGATGGGTGGTTAATTGAATTCATTCATCCAACAGCAAACATTTAGAGATGCTGACTCCTCTGGGAGCCCCAAGCTAGGTGCTGAGAGGAGGAACAGGAAAAGCAGATTCCTGCCCAGGAAGTGGCAAGCCACCAGGAAAGCTTGCTTTTTAGAAGGATTTTGTGACCCATCATCCTATAAAGCAGATGGTATCTGCCCCCGCCCCCTTCCAGCTCCCAAGTTTTCTGGCTCAGGAGCGCGGCGTGGCTGCCACGACAGCCCAGCAAGGAGAGCCAGCTCTTATTGGCAGTTCACCATGCGCCAGGCACTGTGCTGAGGGCTTACAGCTACTGTACCCTGGGACGGCGTTCAGGATCTGGCAAACTTTCTGGAAAGGGTCAGACACTCAATAATTTAGGCTTCAGGGCCATCCAGTCTCTGTCACAGCTACCCAACCCCGCCACTGTACAGTGAAAGCAGCCATAGGCAATATGTAGATGAGCGGACATGGCTGTGTGCCAATAAAACTTTATTTACAAACATGGACGGGGGTTGGGGGGTGGCAGATTTGGCCCATGGGCCATACTTTGCCAACTCGTGCTGGAGTTCTCAGGATTCTACCCACACTGTAAGGAAGGAAGCGGTGTGCGTCAGTCAGGGAGGGCGCAGAGAACAGACAGCTACTCAGACAAGGCAGCTGAGGAGGACATACAGAGGGAGCCCTTTACAAGGGTGATGGGTGAAGGGGAGCCGGGAGGGGGTTCTGATGTCCTCCAGGGCCAGCAGCCGTGGACAGCTGTTGAGACCTCAAGACTGGAGGGGCAGCAGGAGGGGTGGTTTCCATAACCCAAGAGACCTGTAGCAGGAAGAGAGGGCCGCCCAACTGTGGCTGTGGCCTTCCTGGTAGAGGGAAGCTGGGGGCGGGTACTTCTCTGGCATGTTTCCCCTCCTGCCCTCTAATCTCCTGCTAGTACCCTCCTTTCACTGAACCCTGCAAGAGGCCAGGGGCCAAGGAGTCCCGCTGAAATAGTCCAGAAGGGCCGCCTCATAAGGCACCCGGCAGTCCAGGGACGGGGGGTGGGGGGGTGGGCGGGCGTCATGCAGCGAGTGACAGTGGTCAGCACATTCTCTAGACACCATGTCCTGTTTGGGCAAAGATTGCCGTGGAAAGAGATGACGTGGTAAAAGGGAGGTGGGCTGCCGGGGAGGCAGCAGAGGGCTTTTGTCTCACAGAAACACCCTCAAATGTGACCTAGGCCAAGGCAGGCCTTGTTCGAACCCTAGCTCTGTTGCTTACTTGTTTCGTGGCCTGGGGCTGATCATTATGCCTCTCAGTTTCCTCAACCATGAAACTGAGGCAAGATTCTGTCTTTAGACAGAAGAATAGTCAACAGACCTTCAGCCCAGACCACCTGGGGTGCTGGTTAAACAAAGCAAATTCCCAGCCCTCATCTCAGATTGCTGGAACCAGACTCTGCGTGCAAGGCAGTGTGCCCTCCGACAAGGTCCTGGAGATGATTCTAACGCACCCCAATGCATGAGAGCCCATTCTACTGGCTTCTTGTGAAGATCAGATAAATCAGCCCGCACAGCTGTAGGCCCATAGTTAGCACCCCCATCACTTACGGGGCAGGCCCCAGGAGCTGCATCATTGACCAGATTCAGTTCATCAAATCATCGTGGCAACCAGAGAGACCGCATGACTTTCATTCCCATTTTACAGATGGGCAAACTGAGAATGAGAGCGATCTGGATGCCTACGTGAGTTGGGTGGGTAACCATTGGCCTAGAACAGTAATAGGCAGCTCTCCCCCTCTTCTCCTTCATAGCGGGGCAGAGCGGTGAGGGCACAGACTGAGAGGGGCAGGGCACAGACTGAGAGGGGCGGTGCACAGCCATGGGCAAAGGCCAGAGGATGCCCGAGACAAAGTTCAAGGGCTGGAGGGGAAAGGCTGTGTACCTCACGGGAAACTGCAGACAAGGGGCCACCCAAGAGGGCCTGGCAAGCTCATCGAAGCCTGAGCGATCTCAGGAGAGCCACGCCACCTCTGCCGAGCTGTGAAATCTCAGCAGGCCGTGTTAAATCAGCCGGGGTGCATAATGCACGTGAAGGGATTGCGACTCCAAATAGAGCTTTATCTCTTCTTCTTCTTTCCAATTAGGCAATGGGATTTGTTCATGGCCAGGGAGCCCAAATACACTGACTCCCGCAAGGGGGAAATGTGTCTTCGTGAGATCCACACTTCTTTCGCTGGCACTGTTGTGTGGAGTTACCTAGAGATGTAATCTTTAAAGCTAATAAATCATAAACCTTGTTGGAATCTCAATGCAGAACAGATGTAATGCATATGGTCAGTAGACTTGGAGTTGCAAATAAATATGTTTGGAAACCAAATATTTGAAAAGCAATTCTTCTTCTCAGTCTTCTCTTTTTTAAGTGCCACTGCCAAGGTTGGTTCAGGGATTTGGTTTCCCCTGAAGCCCTTACCACAGCATTATCCTTCCCACTCCAAGCAAGAAGGGAGACATAATGCCCCAGGCTAGGGGTGCACAGAGGTTTTGACGTGCGTGCCAATTTGGGTTGATTGGCTGTGGCCACCTGGGGTGCTGTGCTGAGCAGGGATCTCAGGCTCAGTGGGAAAGAGAGTCATGATCCACTAGCAATGTCTGCCCAAGGAGCAGAAGTAGGAAGTGGCGGTCTAAGTGCCAATAATTACCATCCCTGTCCTAGGTGTGTTAGAGTCTGCTACCCGCTTCTCTAACAAGACTGTGCTTTGTTTATTTTGATTGTGGTGCAATGAAAATTTTAGAGCACAGAAGAATCAAGGACTTTGACGAGTTTTGCCTACACTTTAAATGCAATCCAAATAATATCACAAGAGTCCTCTTGCCAATTCAGCCCTCTGCCTGAAGGTAGGAATCTTGAACCATCTGAACAGTCCTGGGGCTCAGAAGTGGCCCTTTTCACAAACTGCAATTCTTTTGTTTACTTACCTGTGTACTTGATAATTGCTAGTTTCTCCCTAAAGTATTAACTTCATGAGAACAGGGACTTCGTTTTGTTTTGTTTATTGCCTTATTCCTTACTTCTAGCTAGAAGTATATGGCACACAGTAGATAAATTAGAGATTTATAGATAAATAGATTTATAGATAAATCTTTGCTGAATGAAATTCATTTCTTTTTTTTCATCCTCTAATGCATGTGCTTATTTATGTCTTCATTACTCTGGGCTTGGCCTAGGACTGGATCCAGATACAATAAGACAAATGAGAACCCTCCAACCTGACAAGGGAGACAGAATATAAATGGATGATTCTAGACAGCATGAAGAGAGCAACAGTAGACGTAGGTGCTGGGGCAGAGGTGACTGACATCACAGAAAGATGATGGATGTGGAGCACCAGAAGAGATTTCACAGAGGCTTCCCACTGACCTAGGGTTTTGAAGGATGAATAGAAGTTTCTAAGCAAAGGTTTGGAAGTGTTACGCTTTTTATAAAGATGGAGCAGACTCTTGTCTTGTGTAAGAATGACAGTGTGATACATGGTATATTAGTGAAAAGAGCAGCTGAATAATCTTAAGAGTCAGACCCATGAATAGTTGAATCTCAGTTCTATTGTTGCTCAACGGGTGACCTTGGACAAGTCACCTAACCTCCCTGAGCCTTGTTTTCTATCTGGACGACTGAGATCCCAGAGAAAGTGGAAGTGAAATGCCTCGCACCGGCCCCAATATCTTATAGGCCATCAGGGTGTGACCACTCTTCCTGGGACAATGGCAATGAGGACCCCACTCAGACTCAGTCTGCTGGAACAGACTTTGAAACTTCCCTGGTGTGATTCAGAGAAAGGCAGGTCTCTCTGGCCCTGGTCCAAAAGGATTTAGTTAAGGACATCCTGCAAGGACCTTGCTAGTAGGGGAGCCTTATCCCCAGTGGCTCTGCGGTGAGCTCCCTTCCCTGCCGCCCCGCCCCCCCCACGCTGCTCCAGGGTGCGGTCCTGGCCGCCTCCCTGTCCTGCCCAGGGGCACGTGCAGCCTGTTTTTACAGCTTTTCACTGAGCTGAGCTGTGAGAAAAATGCCAGCTTGATCCATTTTTCTTTCCTGTTCTTCAACACATACAGGCAAAAATCCTGGCTCAGCAGATTGCTTCAAGTTCAGTCTCATCATTTAAAAAAGACCCGCTCTCTTCAAGTGTCGTGCTAATAAAAAGAACAACAGTGATGGCTCCTATGGAGGGCGTCCTCCCTCTGGGCAGGCACTTAACACGCACTATTTTACGTAGCATCACCAGGACCCTGTAAAGCTGCAATGATTTTCTCTATTTTCTGATATGAACCATAAGTCCAAACTTACAAATTCACACAACCGGGAGTGACAGGGCCAGCAAGAGAACCCAGGGTTTTTGGTCTCCTGGATTCATACCACCCTCTTCCATTTATCCATTTTTCATTTCTCTACAAGTACTGTTTCTCCTTTCAAAAACATTTGAGGCACCTAGTGGAGATACAAACAGCTAAAAAGAATAAAACCAACCCAGGAAGCCAGAGCTAAGAGAATCTGAGACAGGAGACTAAGATGTTCTCTGCAGCGGTCGGGTGTGGTGTTCTGGGTCACGTCTGTTCCTCATGTCCTTCACATCAGCTCTGGCTTCACTGACCTTGGTCTGCTTGTTCTATTAATTGCTGAGAAATCCGTGTGAAGATCTCCTGCTGTGGTTTCAGATTTGTCTTTCTTCTTTGGGCTTTATCAGTTTTGGCAGTTTTGTTACTAGAGGCATACCTATTTAAAATTATGGTGTCTCCAGTGGAGGGATGCGTTTTATCAGCTTCATGACGAATCTCTGGTAGTGGTTCCTGCCTTAAAGTCTCCTTTGCTGATAGCATAGCTCAGCTGCAATTGCATGGTCTGTCTTTTCCCATCCTTTTACTCAATCAGCCTTTCTGGGTCTTTGTATGTAAGAGTATCTCTTGGAAGCAGCATATAGTTGTTGTTGCTTTTTACTCTTAGCTTAACAATCATAGACTTTCAATTGAAATATTTAATTCATTTACTTCTAATGTAATTCATATATTTGGGTGTAGATGTACCATCATATTCTTTATTTTCCATTTGTCCCACCTGTTCTGCGGTCTTCTCTCTTGACCTTCTTGCCTTCTTTTCCATTAACCTTTTACTACTATTATTATGATGTGAATTTTATGCTCTGTCATCTTGTTAGTTTACATTATTGTACTATTCTTTTAGGAGTTTCATTAGCAATTTTGATAGGCATCCTTGACTTAATTAAAGCCCAATAAAGTTAATACTTTTATCATTTATGAACAATAAAATTAAAACATTTTAATTTTAGTTTATTTAAATTGTATTTAATTCTACCCTCTTTGAATTTATGTGATTGCTGCCAAATATTTTGTGTTACATATATTTTAAACCCCATAACACATTATCATCATTATTTTATACAGTAGAACTTCATCTAGATTTACCTACATATTTACCCTTCCACTGCTTGTCAATCCTTCCTGCATTTCTCTCTCTTTTTTTTTTTAAAGATTTTATTTATTTATTTTTCAGAGAGAGAGCGAGCGCACAAGCATGGGGAGTGACAGGCAAAGGGAGAAGCAGGCTCCCTGCTAAGCAGGGAGCCTGACGCGGGGCTGGATCCCAGGACCCCAAGATCATGACCTGAACCAAAGGCAGAGGCTTAACTGACTGAGCCACCCAGGAGCCCCCTTCCTGCATTTCTTTCTTTTTTTTTTTTTAAGCAGACTCCATGCTCAGCGTGGAGCCCAATATGGGGCTTGAACTCATGACCATGAAATCAAGACCTGAGCTGAGATCAAGAGTCAAACTCAGCCAGCTGAACCACCTACGCGCCCCAATCCTCCCTCCATTTCTGTGCATCTTTCTGGAATGGTATTTCTTTTCCTTGAAAAGGCTCTTGGTAGTATTTCCTTTAGTACATGTCTTCTGACAGGAAATTGCCTGTTGTTGTCTCTCTGGAAATGTCTTCAGCTTCAGTTTTTGAGGCCATTTCCACTGGGTCTAATCACCGTGCTGACAGTAGTTTTTTTCCAGCACTTTCTACCTGTCATTCTATTACCTTCTGGTTTACATCATTTCAGTTCCAGTTTTAGTTTGCCTCTTTATGGGGAAGTGTCATTTTCATTTTTCTTGTTTTTAAAACGTCTTGTCCTCAGCTTTCAACACTTTTACTGGGATGTAGCAAGATGTGTTTTTCTTTGTATTTATCCCACTGTGGGATTGTAGTGATTCTTTATCTGGGCTGTGACATGCTCATCAGCTTTTTAAAATGCTTGGTCAGGGGTGCTGGGGTGGCTCAGTTGGTTAAGCATCTGACTTCGGCTCAAGTCATGATCTCAGGGTCCTGAGATCGAGTCCCATTCTGGGCTCCATGCTCAGCAGGGAGTCTGCTTGTCCCTCTGCCGCTCCCCCTGCTTGTGCTCTCTCTTTCTCTTGCTCTCTCAAATAAATAAATGAAATTTTAAAATAAATAAATAAAATCCTTGGTCCTTAGCCCCTAAAAGATTACATCTATCTCATTCTCTCCCTCTTATCCTGCTAGAACTCCAGGTACAGGTAGGTAAGACCTTTTCACTGTTTTCATGTGTTTTATGGTCTTTGCTGTATTTCCATTCTTTTCATTCTTCATACTTCTGGATATTTTCTATGGACCCATATTTCAGATCACTAAGTTTTTCTTCTGCGGGGTCAAATTTGCTATTAAAGCCATCACCCATATTTGCAATTTCAATTATTATCTTTTTCATTTCTACAATTTTTCACTTGGTGCTTTTTTAAAGATTCTAGTTCTCTGGTGAAAATTTTCATCTTATCATTTATTTTCTCAAATATATCAATATCCATTTTTAAAGACCATGTCTGATCATTCTAATGTCTGGATCACCTGTGGGTCTGCTTCTATTATGCATTCTTTTTCTTGTGATCCTGTTCTTTGTATGCCTGATGAATTTGATTGAAAACTGGAAATTTTTTATTTAAAAGAAAAATTGGCCAGAGGCTCCAGATGATGCTACTTTCCTGCTTAGAGGATTTTCTTTAGCTTCTGGCAAGCTCTTACAGTGGTTCACTTTGATGTAATCAAAGATAGAGATGATTCAAAGCTGAGTTTTAATCTTTGGAAGGCCTGCGCCTATTTCCAGCTCACCTTTACTCCCAGGGTGCAGGTTGACATGAGTCCTGTCTGAAAGCCAAGTCAAACTACCTTAGGGAAGAATGGAGGATGATCACATGAGTACTATTACTGTGGGAAGGTAGAGTGCCTCTGGGCTTCAGGGACTACCAGAGCTAGGGAGCTGGACCCTTGCTTCTCCACCTGGCATGTCTCTATTTTTTTTCTTTCTTTCTGACTTTACTCTCTCAGACAGGTTGTGGTTGGGAAAATGGTACTGGAAACTCTTAGAAGCACATTTCCAAGATTTTCTATCATAGAAAATGGAAGACTTGCTCTCACTAGTCTCCAGGTCAAAAATCTTAAGAAAAAGCAACAATTGATTCCATTTGGGTCAATCACTGTGGCTAGGTAGGTAGGAAGATTCCTGGGGAGCACAGACCACTCTGCTGGAAGCACAAGGCTGGTGTGGAGGAAAGAACATTTTTCCAAAAGAATGAAGGAGGATGGTGGGGAACAAATCAAAAATATAATGTCCAGTGCAGCTTCGTATTTCCCAGGTAGATGTGCTACTCCTAAAGTCAAATGAGATGAGTTCCTTTAGTTAAACACTATGACTATAGCAGGGTTTTCACAAGCTCCTAGAGAAAACAGGACTAAACAAACAACAGTAAAAACTGCCCCACAGTAACTTTTGTGATAATAATCATAACTGCTGTCTAGAAGCAGACTGATCCTGGGCTAGGGGGGCAATCTATACGAGTCTCACAAGAACATCTCCCATCTGCTTGCAAAGTACATGTATCTATGCTGATTTGCCAAAGAAGATCCAGATGTAGCGAGACCAAAGTTTACAAAATTATAAACAAAAGCTAGGTATGAAAGTGAATATTTGTTTAGTGTATGAAAAACAACCACACATATATTTTTAAAAGCTGACAGATACTACAAGGATCAATGAAAGTTAGAAAATTTACATAACATATTCAGTTAAATAACTACCTCTTCCTCCTCTGTAATACTTTTATCCCTACAATTTTGGTGCATATTTGGTCATCTTTTCATAGGACAAGGATGTAATATTATTTCCCATGGAAAAAATAGAAAGATAATTTAGTCTTTCCTCCAGCGTGGTTGAACAAAACTTATTTCTTTATTGAGAGTTGAAATGCAAAACGTGCAAATTCACCCAAGATTATGCCAGCTGTTTGTAGTTCTGCTTGAGATTTGTGCTCTACAAATTTAATAAATGATATTTCACACAATTCTCACCAAAAGAAGGAAAAAAGGAATGGTGAGTTTATAATCATATAGGCTGCATTACTGAGCATGTTTGCAAGAAAAGAGAATTTCTATTTCAATTAGATGTCTATAAAAACCAAATCTCCTACTTAAATTTACATGGTTGATGACTGGAAGTATTTTCCACAGACTAGTTTCTGGCTTCATACATGTCAAACTTTGTTTCTTTTCCATGACCCATAAACTTCTGGTGCAGAGCACTGTAGGCAACTTTCAGATTAGGGGACGGCCTCTGGCCCTGCACCTCTACACCAAGGCCCCCAGCCTTGAGGGATAGGAATTTCCAGGGGCAGCTAGAAGTATTGGTGGGAGGTAGGAGTATTTTAGAAGGCCATTCCTACTCTAAAAAGGCAGCCACACAAATATATTCCACTAAACCTAGGGCAAGTGCCGCCCACGCCATCTTTACTTTCGCCTGATCCCCAAAATGACCTTGGCAAAGTGTGGTAGAGAGAAGATCAAGTGGAAAGAGACAATAGTCCTTAACCAATTGTGGCTAAAATATCTTACTTTTCAAGTTTTACTAAAACATGTGAACATATTGCCATAGAGGAGACCATGCAAAGGGAGGGGGGACCCTAAAACTTAGACTTCATTAGCTCCATAAATACATCATTTCCACTTCCAGAGGAGGAAGCTGGGACTCAGCAAGATGAAGCCACTTGCTTGCTCAAGGCCATGCAGCTAATAGATGATGAGGTCTTTGAAAAAGAGTGGAGGTCCAAAATGTATGGGCTTCCTCTCTCAGTACCCCCCCCACCCCCGTTGGACCTGGGAGACAGTAGGGACACGGGAATGGTACAGAGTTTGGCAAGGTCAGAGTGAGTGTCTGCTTCCAGGTGGTGCCTTGTTCCACCACCACAAACAGCCCCTGTCTAGACTCAGCATAAACGAGTGGACTTTGATGGAATCCAAGGGAGCCCTGGCAGGTCCGCCAGGGCTGTGTGGAGAGTCCAAGCTCTGGAATCCTAAGCCATGTCTCTGATCTTACCTCTTCCTTGGGGAGACTCTGCTCCCTCTTCTGCCAGACTTTGCATTCCCTGGTGGGAAGTTTCCTGTCCCTAAAAAGGTGCACAGGTGCAGGATGCAAGAACCTCTCAGTGTCACCTTGGTGGATGATTCTGGAATTACTATCGCAGGAGGTGGTACACATCCCAGTGGAGGATGTGTCCCCTCTTGTAGAGAGAACTCTTGGGCCTTCATTTCCTTAAAAGCAAAACTGGAGAGAAATGCTGGAGTGTGTGGGGTCACTTTCCTTCTAAACTATTGAAGGCATCTGTGTTTAAAAGTTGGTGCTCACACATCCAACCCACCATGCCTAAAGGGTGAGCAAGATTCCAAGATAGAATCTCAAAGAGCTTCTTACCCCGGAATCATTGGAAACAGACATGCGATGCACTGTATAGTGTTAACACGCAGGAGGTTAAGTGCAAGCTCTCGGGCCCTTTGATGTATTAAATACCAAGGACTTTAACATAATAGAACTGTAAACCTCAAATCAGAGCTAATCACACTAATTTGCTGAACTCCAAAACCAAACCAAAATGTTCATTTCTCCTTAAACTGAACCACAAATCCAAGTTGTTTTGATCTACAAATCAATCTAACAAAAGATTTGAGGTGGCTTATAAGAAATACATGCAATAAAACAAAAATCTAAGTAGATAAAAACCAGGATCAGGGAAAAAAATCAAAACCAGAGAAAATATTATGACATAGATATGGCAGACCTATAGAGTAATTTGAGTTCCTGAGCCCCCTGGCAGCCAGAGCAATATGGAGGCTACATTACTTACATGACATGCATTACCCATAAAGAGAAGTAATTTTTAAATAGCAGTTAACTGGTTTACCACCCAACTAAATCTCAGTTGGTAAGGGGGAAAAAGTACCAAATATTCTCAGAGTCACACTTAAAGCACTTCATTTGGTTCAAGATTCTGTTTAATACACATAATGTTTTCAAAAACACTAATTTCTGTATCATTTAGTTTCTACTTTCTACTGGATCTCAAAGCCTGCTTAAAGATATTATAATTCCCATCAGCCCAGTGGGTCCAGATTTTCCTTTTTTTGCATTCTCGCCTTAAACTACTTCAAGCTCTTGCTGTATTGCTTTTGTACACGACCTCATTGTTTTAACAATTAAAGAATAAAACTTGCACAAGTGTCTCCAGGGAAAGGAGAATTCAAGAGGTTAAGTGTTGGCCTCGCACTGCCGAGTGTGGTTCCTAATCCCCAGAGGGCTCCCCTAAATTGTTTGGATAAACTGAGGAAATGTCAGGGGGAGTTCTGACACTGAGCATGACATTAATCTTTGTAACCATTCCTCCAGATGTGCATACATGTTCCGAGGATGCTGAACATCCAAGTTCACCACGGCAGCCTGCTCCTTTCTGGGGGTGGGGGAGCTTAGACCAAGTTGGGGGTGGAGCAGCCAGTTGGTTCTCTCTCCTAAGTATTCTTGAAATCTTGAGAACATCTATGCCCTTGTGCTTGCAGAGATGGTCATCTTGGGTTCTCGAAATGATATTAAAATCAATGAGAAAATGCTTAGCCTCTGCCGGTAAATAAAAAAGCAGATTATAAAACAGTATTTGCAAGTGTATAGATAGTATCTACATATAGACATACACACTCAGATATTTGGGTGTATATACACCCAAATGTTAATAGTGATTTTATATATATAATCACACCCAGTTCTCTCTGCGTGGAAGGAATTTTATTCTTTACATTTTTCTAAGTGTTTTGTTTTGTTTTGTTTTTTCTTACCACAAACATATGCTGTTTTCACAATGACCAAAAAAACAGCCATTCCTTAAACTTGGTAGCTTTTTAATATCTACATGTTCTCACATATCTATCTGTGACAGAGATCTTTCTTCTCTGTATAGCCATGATGTATCTATAATGTTTTTCCTAGTGATAATAATCAGGTTGTGGCCAATATTTACTTGGGGACATACGTACCCGAGGCAAGGCATGCTTTACAGATCTTTAAATAGCCTCACCTTTAAGAGAGATTGAAATTGCATCTCAGATTATACGCTTTCTCTTATTGCTTCTGGGGGGCTCAGATCAGTTTGCAAATATTGTTGAATTTAGAAAGGAGTTTTAATACCCACTGTGTAATTTGTCCTCACCCCATCTGTCGACTGCAGAAACAAATTAGCTTCTCTCCACATGGCCTGCCACTCCCCTGTTCCTTCCCCACCCCCCATCTTCTAGCTGCAATCCCCTTCCACGAATCCAAACTTGGGAAGAAAAGCTGAGTGCACAAAAGGCAAGACCTTTTCTTGCCAAGACAATAAGCAGCACGGGCAGCATGTGTCTGCATCTGTGACTGTGTGTGTATGTGTTTATGTATGTGTGCATGTGTGTGTGCATGTGTGTCTGTCTGTCTGTCTCTGTGTCTGTATGTGTGTGTCTGTATGCATGTGCACATGTGCATGATTATCAATGTGTTTAAGGGTACCTGCGTGTGTGAACATTTATGCAGGTAGCCATTATATCCACTTCTCCAGCTCAGGACACAGAATGAGGTCCCATTTCTCTTACATAATGAATATGGCCAATAGAGAATATAGCATCTTCTGCTTATTGAGAAAAAGTCCGTCCTTCCCACTGGCCCTTCTGCAATGATGATGTGATCCAAGCTCTCCTCGATCCAGGAGGTAGGATCTGCTTACTATTTTCTAGAATAGGAAGTCAGGAAATCTGATCATGCCCTCAGCTGCAGCTGTCACCACATGGTGTTTCTGCAGACCCAGAGAAACTCTGATGCCAAATCCCTCTCACCCCACGTAGCATAGCAGGAGCTATTGCCCACTGTTCAGGAAGCCTGCACTGACCCCTTCAGTAGCTCCAGCTCCTGAAGGCAGCCTCTCTCCATGTGGGATGGAGACAGGAAATCCTATCCTTCTGGTGCTGTGCTCCACTATGGGTCTCTGGGTCAAAGGAGGTGATGCTGGTGACTGGAATAGAGGCCATCCTACCCACCTGCAGTGTTGAGTCCTGGCTGCCAAGCCAGACCCCCTTTCTGCATGGGGAGCTTCTGGTCAAGAACCCGCTCCCATCAGAGGCCTCCTCATAGCTTCGAACCTCAAAGGTGAGTGTTGGGTCTCAATCTCCTTTCTTCCAGGAGTCCTCTTGGCCTGCATGCAAATCAGCTCGCCTACCTCCCAGTGACCCTCAGGCACAATGGATGTAGGGAAGAAGGGGTAGGTGGGGGAAACTGAGTCCACTAAAAAGCCAAAACCATAGGCTCTGAAGAAGACAAATAGCTACCCCCACCAGAACCCAAACTCAAACCCCAGCAATATGTGTGTCTATTTGTCTGATGTCCACATAATTCAGAAGATAATTCAAATGTTTTTGGCTTGAAGACAAAAGACTTTTTTTGCTAGCAACAGAACTGGCTGATGATTTTTAAATGACAGTTTTTGCTTTAAAAAATAATAAAATAGAATAATAAAGAAACCCTACATCCATAATAATTCCAGTACATTCCTAAATGAATATATGTCTATAATGATACTTACCATTTAATGAGCGCCATATATGTGCCAGGCATTATGTGAAAGCCCTTCATGGGCAATGTATTCTTTTATTCTCCACACAACCGGGTGAAATGCATAGCATTCTTAGCCCCTCCTCCACTGCTAATGATGAAACAGAGACTTGAAGGGGTTAAAATAATTTATCCAAGGTCAGACTGTCAAAAGTAGTGTTAAAGCTCGCATGCAAACATTAAAGCTCGCATGCAAACCCAAGCTATTGGACTCAAATCTTCATTGTGTGAGATTTTTTAGATTAATAGACTTTTTAAAATTCATAACCTTTATTTTTTTTAGAACAGTTTTGGACTTACAGAAAAACTGAGCAAATAGTACAGAGACTTCTCCTATACCCCCCCATCTGCACCATTTCCCCTACTAGCATCTCACATTTGCGTGGTATATTTATGACAACTAATGATCCAATACTGAGACATTATTATTAATAAAGTCCATAGTTTATTTAGATTTTCTTTGTTTTTGCTTAATGTCCCTTTTCTGTTAGAGGTTCCCATCCAAGACACCACATGACATTTAGTCATCATGTATCTGTAAGCTCCTCTTGGCTCCCACGGTTTCTCAAACTCTCCCTATTTTTGATGACCTAACAGTCTTCATGACTCCTGGCCAGGTGTTTTGAAGGATACCCCTCCACTGGAATTTATCGGAAGTTTTCCTTATGATTAGATTGGAGTTATATATGGGTTTTGGGGAGAGAAATCACAAGGAAAATCCCCATTTTCATTGCACCCTTTCAAGAGTGCATACTACCAACATGATTTGTGACAATTGATGTTGACCTTGACCACCTGGCCAAAGTAGTCTGTTTTTATGAAGTAGTGTAAGCTTTTGTGAAGTACTAGTTGTGAGGTAGCATGATTTTGAGACCCAGGCAGAAAGAACTCAGGCCTTGGGGGATGGAATTTGTTGGTCTCTGTTCAGAATCCTACATAACCTTTGGGCCAGTGTCACGTTGGTTCCCTGGGCAGTACACACACCCTGCACCATGCACTCCAGACACCACTCCCTTCACAGGGCTCCAAGCAGTAGGGCCAGGAATTGCCAAGGGAATTGGCATCTCCATACCTGGAACTGAGGGGGACTGCTCTTGCTCATCCCAGGTGTCCCACCTTAGATTCTTTTACTTCCTTAATTACCACAGACATTACAGCTTAGACACTCTAGGGTTCAAGAAGACAGTGATAGGATCTTGAACTAGTTTTCATTGCAGAAAGCCTAGGGATTGCCACTTAACCCAGATAGGGTACCTGGGCTGTGGCCTACAATTGTTTCACCTTCTTTTGGTCCCTTGTTAGTTCATGCCAACCAGGACATCTCATAAGCAGGTACCGGCATCTCTGACCACAGCCTGGAAGGCTGAAAACATTCTTACCTAATACACTTGGTGGGAAGGAGGAAGTCTTGAAACCAAGAGGTGCTTGGGTTTGAGAAGCTAGGGTCGGTTTCGCAGGGCTCACATGTTGGCAGCCTGTGGGCCCTCAGGCCACATCCAGCCCACAGGTAGGTTGCTATTCATTTTTTAAATTGATACACTTTACCTTTTAGAGCAGTTTTAGATTCACAGCGAAACTGAGCAATAAGTACAGAGTTCCCATATATCCCCTGCCCCCTGCCCTACAACCTCCCCACTATTGACATCACCCCACCAGAGTGGGACATTTGTTACAATAGATGAACCTGCATGGATGCATCATTATCACGGAGATCCCAGAGTTTACATTAAGGGGTCACTCTTGGTGTATATTCTACAGGTTTGGACAAACATAAAATGACATGTGTCCATCATTATAGTATCATACAGAATAGTTTCACTGCCCGAAAACTCCTCTGTGCGCTATCTATTCCCCCTTCCCCCTCTCCCTCCAACCCTTGGCACCCACTGTTCTTCCTACTGTCTCTGTAGTTTTGTCTTGTCTTGAATGATAGTTGGAATCTTACAGTATACAGGCTTTTCAGATTGGCTTCTTACACTTAGTAATACATTTAAGAATCCTCCATGTCTTGCTGGCTTGATAGCTCATTTCTTTTTAGCACTGAATAATATTCCAGTATCTGGATGTACCACAGTTTATTTATCCATTCATCTACTGAAGGACATCTTGGTTGCTTTCTAGTTTTGACAATTATGAATATAGCTTCTATAAGCATTTGTGTGTAGCTTTTTGTGGGGATGTAAGTTTTGATATCATTTGGGCAAATACCAGGGAGTACAATTGCTGGATTCTATGGTAAGAGTATGTTCAGTTTTGAAAGAAATTGCCAAACTGTCTTCCAATGTGGCTGTACCATTTTGCATTCCCATGAACAATGAATGAGAATTCCTGTTGTCCTATTAGTATGATATGACCATATTCCCCAGCCCTGCTATTTGGTCCAGGATGAGCAAGTGACCCACCCAAGGTCAATTCCAATTGTTCCCCATGAATTCAGAATTTGGAACTGCACTGATGGTTGCTGAAACCGCAAAGGCTGGCTGCTACTGGAGCCAAGTCACATGAGGATGATGCTATGAGGAGAAGGTCCTGTGAACTCCGAACATTGAAGGCCCATGGCCGCTGCAGTCTTTCTGTAACCCAATGCTTCATGTCTCTTTGAATTCTACTGGAACCCTGAAGTGTCCTTCCCCACTTTTTAATTTTTTTTATTTTTTTAAGGATTTTATTTATTCATTTGAGACACAGAGATACAGAGAGAGAGAGAGAGCATGAGCAGGGGGATAGGCAGAGGGAGAGGGAGAAGCAGGCTTCCCGCTGAGCAGGGAGCCTGATGCGGGGTTCATCCCAGGACCCTGGGATCATGACCTGAGCTGAAGGCAGACGCTTAACCATCTGAGCCACCCAGGCACCCCTCCTTCCCCACTTTTTTAAAAGCTACTCACAACCCAAAAAAATTAACTCATTCACCTTCCTATCAAATTGCCCATGAACAAACTCTCAGGTATAGGAATCAAAATGTAACAGGCCAGGGGCGCCTGGGTGGCTCAGTTGGGTAAGCGACTGCCTTCGGCTCAGGTCATGATCCTGGAGTCCCGGGATCGAGTCCCGCATCGGGCTCCCTGCTCGGCAGGGAGTCTGCTTCTCCCTCTGACCCTCCCCCCTCTCATGTGCTCTCTCTCTCATTCTCTCTCTCAAATAAATAAATAAAATCTTTAAAAAAAAAAAATGTAACAGGCCAGATAACTAGGAGACCGGGAGAATGACACAGAAATCAGGTTCTTGTAGCCAACTCTGTTATGTCAACTGAGCAGGCCCCTCTCTTCTGTTTTCAGTCTCCCTGGGAACTTTCTAGTTAGAGGTATAGGGTGTGCATGGGCGGGGAGGGGGTGTTGGGAATCTGTGAGCCCTGATATTCACAGTGGCCATCTTGGTTGTGACAAAAGAAAGCCCTGAGAAGGAGAGAAGGAGCCAACAGGCAAAGACAAGAGAGGTAGAGAAAGACTTCTAGCAGTGTCCGAGGCCTCCCTGAGTTTGGTGATGGGTGACAATAAGTTACCCCTTTGCTTGAGCCAACCTACGTTTAGTCACTTGGCCCCAAAAGCCTTCTGGCTTCTACGGCCATTTCTAGGATGATCCCGAGGACAGGATATTTCCCACTACCATGGGAAGTGGCACATAGTAGGCACTCAATAAATGTTTGTTGAAGGACTAGAGGAATGAACAGAATATGACTGGCAGCTTCCTGCTCCTGGGGATTGGCGCCACCACACTGACTGGGCTCAGGAGGACTGGCAAAGAATGGGCAGAGAAGACCAGGGACTTTGAGAAACCTTCTTATCCCAGACTCCCTACAATTACAGAAGGTCCCAACTGGCAGCCCTGCTCATCACAGTCATAGTGCACCAAAGCCGAGATGGCCGCGATGGGGGGCTATTGTGGCGATTCCTGCGGGCAGGTCGTGGTCGGACTTACTTTGTCTCGTAACGGTTGGCCAGCACCTGGCACAGTGCCTACTGCATAGCAGGTGCTCAGGTAATGAGGGCGAGAATTAGTGAGCGACGTTCATGAACTTAGCACTTCTGTGTGCTGAGCATAGCCTCACCTACAAGGCAGGGAGAAGATCCACTCCTTGTTCTTTAGTTGAAGAGCAAACTAAAAACCCAATCACCATAAAGTAATAAGTAAGGGTTAATGGGGCGCCTGGGTGGCTCAGTCGTTAAGCGTCTGCCTTCGGCTCAGGTCATGATCCCAGGGTCCTGGGATCGAGTCCCACATCGGGCTCCCTGCTCCGCGGGAAGCCTGCTTCTCCCTCTCCCACTCCCCCTGCTTGTGTTCCCTCTCTCACTGTGTCTCTCTCTGTCAAATAAATAAATAAAATCTTTAAAAAAAGTAAGTAAGGGTTAAGCTGTAGAGGCTAAAGACACAATAAGAGATTGGTGTAGTCCTTCAACAGACACTGATAAAGGACTTCCTTCGTGGGTCTGGAGCTGAGCACTGGGGATTCAGATCTGAGTAGGATACTGTCATAGTAATTAGGGTCCACATGGGCAGTTCCATATAAACATTTATATTGTCATTCATTCCTTCAAGAAATCTCACCAAACTCCTGCTATGTGCCAGGCATGACGCCAGGGGCTGGCATGGTGTGATGCAATAAAGGGTCGGGCAGCTGGGGCTTTTGCGAAGGTTGCTGCATCCTTGTACCATCTTGAGGAAGTGCGTCTTCCTCTTTGAGCCTTAGTTTCTCCCTCTGTAAAATTGGTGACAAGAGCAAATGATGCAAGGGCCTTTCCGTTTCTGACAACAAATTCAGATCCTCATGGGCAGAGTTCAGTTGAAGTCTATCCCTCCATTTCCTCATCTGTGAAAATGGGTTTATAATGAGTAGTCCTTACTTCATTGATTTCCTGTGAGCATAAAATAGAAGAATATATGTAAGTGACCAAGTACAGTGTCCACCCCGTCCATGCTCTCTGCTCAACAGCCTCACCATTATTATTACTGTTACTCTGAGTCCTGCCTTGTGCCCCTCCTTGTGCAGGGCACGGAGCTAAGCATTGTGGAAAGAAGCATGAAAGACCATCCAGGGCCTACCCCTGGGAGAGATCAGTGGAGTATGTGGAAGGAGGGATCTCAAATCCAGGGTGGGAAGGTGAGCCTGGAAGCCTGCCCTGGGGACGAGGGATCAGAGGAAGCCTCCTGGTGGGGGAGGGGCTGGGCCTTCGTCCTTCTCTTCCAGGAGCCAATGGTGGGCTGGGCTTGGCTGGGGGTGCCGAAAGGTGGCCTTGTGGGTAAGTCCTTCCAGCTGTAGACAGGTAATCCTGGGCCTTGGAGCCAGAGAGATGATACCCCCCAAGGGCCAGGCCTGGTCCCGCTCAGGATGCTTGCCCTGTGAAAATGCTCAGCAGTCCTCGCATTTAGGAGTGCTCAGGTCCAGCATGAATCATTCCTTTTTGAACTTGTCTAAATGTGTTTATAAAATAAAGCTGCGGCCCAGGGCTGCTCCGGGCGGAGCGGGAAGGTAATATGTTTTTAATTGGAGAGATTGGGGGAAGGAGGCAGCGGGCCAGAGTGAGCTCACTCCACATGAATGCGGCTGGGCGGAGAACAATGTACGTGCACATTCCTGGACTACAGCAGGACCCACTCGGTGGGCAATCCTCGGTTGAGTGGCGGCCTCCACCAACACGGGCAGTCTGAGGTTAGCCAGGAGCCTGCATCCTGGGTGGGGGGGTGTGTGGGGCGGGGTGGGGGGGCAGTCAGAAACCCTGGATCTGATGTCAGCGGGGGTCAGAGCAGGGGTTGCAAACTCCAGTGCTCCCAGGAGCCAGGCAGGAACTGGCAGCTTGCACACACCCACTGTCGACCTGGTGGATTGGAGGTGTGTGGCCATCGCCACTCCTACGGGCCCAGTCCCATCATCAGATCTAATGATTTCTCAAGAGAAACCAGAAATGTGGACATGAAATCTCATTCTCAATGTTGGCTTTATTTGATTTTATCCCATTTTCTTTCTCCAGCTATGTGGGCCAAATCAAACAGATGTGCAAACCATATTCAGCCGTGCAGCTGCCCCCTGAAACTCATCTTTGAGATGGTGGTGTGGACCTCACTTTGTCATTTACTAGCCATCATGACTTGAGGCAAGTTAATCAGTTTCTCTGGGCTTTGGTTTCCTCTACTAGGAATCTGGTATTTTAATGCTATTTTTGCTGATGTTTCCAATGGCTTCCAGTTGAGGATAAAGGAGGGAGCAGAGAAGGTAATATTCATGGGGTATTTGCTATGTGCAAGGCATGGTGCCAATGACTCATATGTTGTTGTTGTTTTGTTTTGTATTATTCTTTCAATCATCACAATGATTCTCCCAGCTAGATATTATTCCCCTTCTGAAGATGAGGGGACAGAAGCTTGGAGAGCTAACCTGGATTTTTAACCAGTATTTCCAACTCTTAGAACTTGGAAAATTCTCTGACCCTGTCATGGTAAGGATGGGGAAACTGAGTCAAAAGTTAATGTGACACAGCCACGCCTAGTAAAGACACTAGCTATTTTAGATTCTTGGTTAGTAATAACAATTCACTTATTTAATTAGCAACATTTTTTTTTTACAATGTAAAATAGGCAGAGGGTTCGAGGGTATAGCAAGGGGGCTACTTGCCCACACTGCTCCCATTACAAAGTGCCAACGGACAACATGGCAATACATAGTAAAAGATCCATACACTTTCAGCCCATAATTCATCTTGAAGGACTCAGTCCTAAAGAAATCATAGAGCTGGGGCACCTGGGTGGCTCAGTCATTAAGCATCTGCCTTCGGCTCTGGTCATGATCCCAGGGTCCTGGGATCGAGCCCCGCATCGGGCTCCCTGCTCCACGGGAAGCCTGCTTCTCCCTCTCCCACCCCCCCTGCTTGTGTTCCTCTCTAGCTGTCTCTCTCTCTCTCTGTCAAATAAATAAATAAATAATCTTAAAAAAAATCATAGAGCTGTGGGCAAGGATTTTAGAAAAAAAAAAGGACTCACAGAAAATCAAATGTTCATCATAAACGAAATCGTTAAGTTCTGTAATAGCCATACCAAGGAATATTAAGATAAGTGTTTAGGAAGCATATACAATAACATGAGAAAAGGCTTATGATATAATGTTAAGAAAATAGAATGCAACATTAGGTAAAAAAAAAAATCTATATTATACTTAAAGAAATGCAAAGAAAGAAGAGAAAAAGGAGATCCACCCCAATGTTAATTCTCCATGTGGTAGGATTTTAATTTTCTTCATCCTTTTTTGGGGGAAGTTGTTTTTGATTTTCCCTAATGAACATATTGCATTTTATAGTTGGAAAGGTATATATTTGCAGGAGGTAATGGCCCTCATCTCAGCCAGTCTGAGAAGGGGAGAGATCTGGAGCCAGGTATCACATTTATTTTAAAAATAAAAGCCCAGAAAGAAACTCTAGAGAGAAAAATACCACAATGTAAAGTGGTTATTACTGGATGATAGGATTATGGGTGATTTTTTTTTCCTGCTACTTCTTTATACTACTATGTGTTTTTCAAACTTTCTACATCAAGATTTCTTTGAAATTGGCCAACAAACAGACAAACCATAAAACACTCCCTTGCATTTCCAGCTGTTCCAGGCAGGGAGATATTCTTGGCAGTAGAGTTGTACCAGAATCCAGGCTTTCTTCGCTCACTGCTCTCTGTCCACTCTGGGTTTTGTACCTCAACCACCGCCATCACCAATTCTGAAGGTTTTAATAACACTTGAATCCATTGAAACCTAAAGAAACATGGAATTAGGATTCTTTTTTAGTTGGTGGAAGAATGACTTGGCTCAGTTGGTTCTTGAAACCTGTTTTCTACCACCCTGCCAAGTGAATATGGCCTCTTGTTGAGTATATTTCATTGAGGCAAACATGCCTGTAATCAGGATATGACTGACCTAGAAGGCATATGTCCCTGACACAGCTTCAAGATCTGAACTGTGTTCCCACCTCCTATGCTTACCCTTTCATGGAGCTGGTCCCTCTTCTGTCTCTGAAGGCCAGAACTTCTCTCCAAGTGTCCTTGCTAAGAGTGAAGGCCTCGTATCCTGTGTACGAGGCCTTCACTCTTAGCTCTTCACTCAAAGAGCTGCTTGAGGTCCTTTGTGGGATTCACCACCTGAGGGAGTTTCGTCCCTGTCCAAGTCATCATCTTGCTAGTCCCCCCTGCCCTGGGTCCCTGAGATCCGCCAGTCTCTGGAGTCCGAAGACCTGGAATTGACCAATGTGAACTTGAGCCAATCACTGCCCTCCTCCTAGCCTTCCTTCCATGTCTGCAGAGGGAAGGTAGAAGCAACCAGGCCTCTTTAATCAGAGCATTAAAATAAGGCACCTTGTGATATAAAGCCTTGAACACAATATAGATGAACTTTCTTCTTCCCTGTCTAGCATCTAGCGTCTTCCCTCTTTCCTGATCCAAGAGCCTTTTCTAGTCTGCTTTCGAGCATGCACTTTGGCCCATTTCAGCGGGTCTCCAAACCCTCATTGGCCTTTCCTCATAGGACTACCATGGGAGTTCCCAGCAAGAATGCCGAGTGCACTCCTACTGGGGCCAGGTGCAGGGCATGCTTTTGTTCCATTTTATGCAGTCCTCACCATGGGGACTTCTGTGAATGGGACTCACAACCATCAGTCCCATTGTACAGGACACTGGGGCACAGACAGGTGATGTGACAGATGTAAGTTTGTTTATGGGGTTTTGTGTTTCTTTACGTTTTCCCACCTCCATTCTGTTCAGTCTTCCTTTCCCTCCCTTCACTGAAGACTCTTCCAAGTTCACAAAAATGGAAACCTTCCTAAAAGAAGAAGGCAAACAATTGAGAAACCCCATTCTGGACCAAATCTCTGGCTATCACCCCACTTATTTAGACCCTAGTGAGTTTCTGAATATTGTGCCTAGAGTCAATTCCTCCAAAACCCAGTTAATGTAAAGTGCATGTTTACCAGGGTAACAGTGGTTCTTGATCAATGGGATGGTGTCGACTCTTTTGGAAGTTTCTAGATCCTCTTTAATATCTTTTTCTGCTTGGGGAACTCTGGGACATTTTAATATTTTTCAAAGTTTTGCATTTGTTTTGTTAGTATTTTTAAACTAATTCACCTGACGTTCTACCTTAATTTCAAGAAAACAAGTGCATTTTAAGTTAATAACTAGGAGGCGAAGTGATGAATAACCATGGGAAGTGAGGCTCCTGGGGAAAAATGACAACCACCCTAGTGTATGACCTTGGGCAAGTTTTTGCTTAAGCCTCAGTTTCCCTCATCTGTAAAATAGGGGTAATAATTTCAAACTCATGAAGAAGTCTGATGACTAACTTCAGTGACACAATTTGTGCAAAGCACAGGGAACTCTAGTATGTAGTAAATGTTCAATTATACAACAATGAGAATCTCTTTCATTAGGAGAAAACGATCACAGCCTGGTACGTTTTACTGCCACTTCTGGTATCTTTGCTTCTGTTTGGCCTGGAGAAGAGAAAAGAAGCTCAGAATGGGGAGTGAAGGGAACTTGGACGTGTAAATGAGGCCCCTCCTTCCACAAATTACAAACCTTCAGTTGGACCCTTCCGTATCATACTGTGCATTGAAATGCATTCCAGATGCACTGAGGAATTGAACATTTTTAAAAATTCAAACCATAGAGGGAGAAAGACTTGAATATTTATCAGACCTCTGGGGAGAAAATTCTGGTTAAACTTAGAAGCATAAGAAAACATCACAAAGAGATGGACAGAATTGACTGCAGAAAATTTAGCACATTTGAACATTAAAAAAGAAAGGGGAATGTATGTCGCAACAGCCAAATGACAGGCAAAGGCATCGTATCTTTATTATAGAGATTGTCGCGTGCGCATGCACATATATATGAAAAGGGAGGAGAACATTATCCAGATCCTTCTCGATCGATGAACAAAGAGGCAAATAAATAATTCACAAACAAATAAATATATTTGGGGATAAAAAGGGAGAAAGCAATCTCACTGGCAATCTGAGAAATGAGTTACCACTTTCCTACCATCAGATAGTACTGATTTTCAAAATAATAAAACCTAGTGCTAAAGAGTGTGAGGTGAAATAGGCACACTCGTACACTCATAGTAGGGATGTAAGTCAGCCTCTTTGGGAAAAAAAAATTATAGCATCAGGTGTTGTAAAAAAAATTCTCTAGTATATGGTTTGGGGGAAACTGGAGAAAAATAAAACTGGACCCCCACCTTAAAGCATACCCAAAGGTGGACTTCAAGTGGATTACACACCTACACGTAAAAGATGAAGTATAAAGCTAATTACAGAAGATGTAGGAGATATTCTCACCCTGACGTTTATTAGCCGTGTGGCCTTGGCAGGACATTTTATGTCTCTGAGCCTCAGTTTTCTTGTCTGTGAAATTAAATATTTAAGACCCACCTTACAAGGTAATGTATATAAAACACCAGGCACAGGTAGGTGTCTTTGACAAAGGTCACTGATCATTCCTTACCGCCAAGTACATGGCTTGATCCCCACTCCTGGCCTCTCTTGTGCTGGAATGGCCATGTGAGTGAGCTCTGGGTGTTGGAAAGCTAGTAAAAGTAATGAGTGCTCTTCTAGGCCTCCCATACATAATCCCATATTCACTTTCCCCATCCACTGGCTAAATAGGGAGAATCTGGGGCCATAGAAGAGGGTAGTGTATCAGGATGAAAGGAACCCCGGGTCCCTGAATCACCACTAAGATGGCTGCTTGGCCAAAGACCTCGGATGAAACCTTATGCATAAGATACCAACTTCCATCAGGTTAAGCCACTGCAACTTGAAGATTCTCCATTAGAACAGCTAGCAATACCTATCATAACTAACAGGGTGCCGATAATTATTATGCAGTTTGACCAACAAATTCCACTTCTGGGAATCTAATGATTGGGGTTCATTAAATCTGGTTCCTGCTGTAGCCCCAGGTGGGCAGCAGTGGATTTCCTTAATCCAGTCACTAATCAAAAGTGCACATTGGAAGATTTCCAGAGAAGTGGCTAATAGAAAAATGGATTCTGTTGGTTGACTTAAGGTTTTGTTCTAAATTGTTAAAGTTGGGTTTTGCCCATTCTGAGGTTGGGATTGGCGAGAATGTTTTGACTAGACTAGACTAGAGCTCAAAAAATAGTCAAAGGATAAGCCAAAAGAAAAGTAGAAAGGCGAAAATATGGAAGTAATCAGATTGTCTGTATCAGCTGATAATAGTCTGTCCCTGGGCACAAAGCCAGCCAACGTTAACCTTGGCCAGCCACTCACCCACTCCAGGTGATGTGCTGTAACAGAGGACGGTGACAGCTAGCCCCCTGGGGGGAGGGGGCAGCTTGAGGGGCAGTGATTCAGAAAACTCCCCTGACTCCCAGGACAGCACGGGGGGTGTGTGTATCCACCCACCTCCCTGAGGAGATCTTTTAAATGTAGAAAAATCTTTATGCCAAAGAATATTTAAGGCAGTATTATTTACAGAGGGAAAGCTTCAGAAGCAGCTGCATCACATGTGGCAGATGCGGCTGGTCTCCTACCCAGCAACCAATCATTCCCCCTTCTTTCCTAGAAAACACAATCCTAATTTTGTGCTGACTCCAAAAGTTGAGTCAGGATTGTTCCAATCCAGTCTTGGTCCTTCGTTTCCTTCTCAACAGTGGTTGGTGGAGGACTGATCATATGATCCTGGCCAATAAAGCATAAGAGGTAAGGCAAAGTTTGCCAGGAGCTTTTCAGAAGGACAAAAGACAGAGGCATTCATACTCACATGCCTTTTGCACTTTGGACTCTGCTGATGAAGAGGTGATCTCCCGAGATGCTGCAGCCATCTTGTCATCTTTGGTCAAAGAGACTCCTATAGAGACATCAATCCAGAGCTACTGAGCCTCTGGACCAACCTGGAAGCGTATTATGTGAAATAATTATGTCTTCACTATGCACTTTTACTTAGATGATCTGCTACAGGTTCACCCTGTGATGCCATTGGAGTGAAGGTGGTAGAAAAATTGTTGGAAAAATGAAACCGGCACACCTGGAGTTCCCTAGACATGGTACCTGACTCTCCTCAGGGCAGTCTGAAAGCAAAGCTTGGGGGTCTGCTCTTGAGAACTAACAGAAGAGAGAATGTTTCAGTAAGAGTGGCCTGCCCTTCCAGGGTCTGGTGGGGCAAAGAATGTGCAGTTTTCCCATGGGCTAAGTGAGCATGATGGAACCTTCTGGAAAGGAACCCACTTAAAAAGAAGACCTAACAGGGCAGGACAACCCCAGCAGGAACTCTGTATGTGGCTTATATCACAAGATCTCCAAATAAGTTCACATTCACAGGTACCAAGGATTAGGGCTTCAATCTCTCTTTTGTTGGGGGGGACACATCACCTGCCTATCATACATGGGGCTTATGGATCACTGTTGAAGAGTGTTCCTGTAGCCAGGAACGATGTTTCCTGTCTATCTGCAATGAGGCCTCACTGATCCAGATCCCTATACATACATCCTAGGTGGCCCTTCAGGGCGGACCATCATCTCTCTGCTGCTAGGTGCTTCAGCTCCAGACACCAGCCTTTCCATTGATGCTCATGGGCTCAGCTCTTGTCACCCTGTGCCTTCCTTTACCGTGGCTTTTCTCTCTCTGATTTTGTGGTCTGCTTCTTGCTAATCTCCTTGTCTGTGAGCGCCTCGAGATCAGGGGCCTCCCCTGATGCATTTCTGAGCTCTCAGTGCCTGGCATAGGGCCTGACACCCCGTGAGTGAGTTGATGGGGCAATTGGATGAATCGATAAATGTGTAAGTGGAGAGCCAACGTGTATCATATTCAAAGTCATGAAAAACAAAGAAAGACTGGGGAGCTTTCACAGAGGGGAGGAGGCCAAGGAGACATAATGACTAAATGTGACATGGTATCCTGGATGGGAGAAAGGACCTTAGGGAAAAAACTGGTGAAATTCAAATAAGGTCAATGCACTTGGAGCAGATTCATAGTGTCACATGGATGTTCTTAGCTGAGACGAATGTCACAGATGTTACCATTAGGGGAAGCTGGTTAAGGGTATGTGGAAACTTTCTGACTACCTTCATAACTCTCTTATAAATCTAAAATTATTTTGAAAATAAATACATAAAATAAAATAATTTCAAAATAAAAACCTAAATAAATAAATGTTGATGAAATGCAGACACTAGGATCACCCAGGGATTTACTAAGTTGGTGAATAAGTTAGGTCTTGAAGGAGAAGATGGAAAGATGGGATCAGGGATCCATGAGCAACAAATATCTCAGTGGAAAAAAATCAGTCAGGTTTGCTCAATTTTGACAAACCCTCTTGGCTGCCCACCTGCAAAATGGGTAAAAACCCACGTGTCAGACGAGGCCATGATAGCACCTCAGGTCTAGCTAGGACTGCCTGAAGACCTCAATCCCACAGACAGGAGCAGCTTAGAACCTTCTAAGACTTCTGCAAATTTTCAGAGGTTTGAGGTCTCAGCATCTGCCATGCTTCTTGGCACCTACTACACTAAGAATATATGTGTTGTCCAACAGCCCCGTTCACTGGATTCATATCATACACACACACACACACACACACACCCCACTGGGGGAGTTTAGGAGAGTATCTCAAAGTTTGGGTATCCCAGGGCAGAGAGACATCCAACACAGCAGAGCCTTCCATTCATTCCCTTGTTGGCCCCTCTCTCCCCTCCCCTCTTCCTCTTCCCCCCTTCCCTTCTTCTCTCCTCCCCTCTCCTCTCCCCTCCTTTTTCCTGGGCTGTCTCTGTGCTGGACACTGCCCCCAGGGCCCCCAGCGTCCTACCTCCTTCAGTTCAATCCATATTAAAATACGATTCCCTTCTTAGGAGAAATTTTGACACCAGCTATTAAAATACCATTTGCTTTAGTTCCTTACACGAGTCTGAAGCCAGTGCTGTCTCCTCTCGGGCTCATTACAAACATGGCTTTGATCCACTGTGTCTAGACAACCCTGTGGGTCAGAATCAGTTGGGAGAAGCCTGGCAATGTAATTATTTGCTAATGTCAAGGCACTAATATTTCCAATATTTTGGGTTAAAATCATTCCATTGGGAGTATCTCCAAGGTTAGCCCTGTGACAATGTCAGTCTTCCTCACCTGCGTTCTGATATGCTCACCTGACTCAGAGGGAAGAGGATAAAATGTGATAGTGGCCCATGGGAATTCTGCACCGGACAATGTGCCACGTGTGTGATGACCTCAGCAGAGGCATGCCAAAGAGAAAACTAGGTTGGGAAGGGCCCGGTCAGAGGATCAGATGGGATCTCTGCAAACTGTAAAATACTGAAGCAGAGTTAGTGACCGAGGCTCACGTTTGGTCCAGAAAAGCCTTAAAGAGAGCTGGCCCCGTCATTTTCAAGATGAGGAAACTGAGGCCATGGGACAAAGGTGACATGCCCAAGGTCATACCGTGAGCCCATGACAGCCTGGGTCCCCTCCAGCACTTTGCAGCCTCTCTTAGACCTGGAGATGCTCAAATGAAACTGGGAGGGCCACGGGGAGAGATCAGTGGCTGACCACACGGCCCTCTGTTTTCCCCACGAATTTCTAAGAATTCCAGGAGGTGAGCACTGATCTTGGTCACCCAGGGATAGCATTGCTCTGTAACAATGGCAGTAATTGTAATAATTGCTCTCTCTTCTCAGAGCGCGTCTTATTTGGCATGTGAGGGATAATTAGGACCAAACAGGAGGAGTCCCAGGAGTGGCTCCACGGGGGAAAGGGTGCCACAAGTGGGAAAGGTTGGAATCTTGGCCCTGCGGTGCCCTCCTGCCTGACCTCGTCCGAGTGAGTCAACCTAAGCAGGCGTTCCTTTTCCCCTCTGGAAAACCAGGACAGCCGCAGCTCTCCCGCAGGCTGATGGGGAAAGGGAGCATTCCTGGCACACAGTGGGTGCTTCCTGAGACTTCTCAGGGTGCCTGAACTCACAACTTCGCTGCTTAGGAGTGAGGAATGTTTCTATCCCTCTTCTTCCACTTCTGCAGGTATATGGGGCTGCTTTTCTTCCCTCCTTCTACTCCCAAGGGAAGTGAGGGTGAGTGTCCAGAGTGGAGAGGTGAGTGTCCAGAGTGGAGAGGTGAGGGTGAGTGTCCAGAGTGGAGAGGAAGGGCCCAAGAATGAATTGGCATCTTGCTTTTGTGAGAGACAGAAGCCTGGTTTGGACCACAGTGTTCGTCTCTTCAAGGACATCCCTCCCCCAACCCCACAGTTTCTCATCATGCCTTGCAAGCCACTGACGGTTCATTGGGACATTAAATAAGAGTGCATCTATAAGCGATGGCATATCAGATTCTAGGAAGCCTAGCACCTGAAGCAACTAAGGGGATCCATTCACTCATGTAACTCAGCCACAGAAGCGAGTGATCATCAGGAGAAGGGAGTGGTGGTGGGGGTGGGGGTGGACTTCAAGACCTGGGAGTCCCTTCTCCCTCTCCTCTCACCTCGACTTCCCTGTGTTGTCTTGGCTTTGTCCCCTCAGATCAGCTCCCCAACGAAGCTGGGGGCATGGCCCATGCAGCTCCACTCTTATGGAGAAGACAGCTCTCCCCTACCACCTCCAGGAAGAAAAGCCCCAGCGAAAGGTGCTGGCTGGGTCTCGAGCCCTTCCTGGACCAATCACTTCTGAGCCTTGGCCATGACACCCCTGGGGCTGGGAAAGCAGGGTGCTCTGAGTGCCAGCCTCCACCAGACCTACAGGGCTGAAATGGAGGAGGCGCGCTGGGCTTCTGGTCAGACTGCCCAAGAACAGTCCACTGCCTTGAGGCCTGGATCCACGTGCTCCATGGCCACCAGGAGCCTGCTCCCAGAGCTTATGGTACTTTCCATTTTCGCTCCTGGCTAAGTCAAAGTAATGTGGTCACTTCTTTCAAACTCAGTAGCGGTCATTGTTATTGATCACTGTGGCCCCAATTTAGACTATATGCTTACCAAGGCCAGGCACGTTTTCCTCTGTTTCTTTTGAGATAAAAATCTCCTACTGTCATAGGCAGTCACTAAATTATGCCAGGAATTACTAATAGAGAATATTTATTGAACACTTATCATGGGTCAGGCACAATGCCAAGTGTATTGATTTTGTATTAGTCGTTCAATCCTCAAGACATGAGGTAGATACTATTATTACCCCCATTGTACAGGTGAGATAACTGAGGCACAGGAAGTGACTTGCAGAGTAAGTAAAGAGGAGAGCCAGATTTCAAAGGCAGGCAGCTGGACTTCAACATCATGTTCTCTACCCACACAGCACTCAGGGGCAGGGCTGGATTTGTCCATGGAATCCCGCGGTGCAGAGGCATATCCCGGAGCTCAAGCTCCTCCTAGCCTCCAAATGACCAGTGGGTGCCAGGACAACAAGGAGTTGGAATCCTCAGAGATTTTATTTTAATCTTTGATAATACTAGCAAGCATTTGTTGGCACTGGTCTAAGAGCTTAAATTATATGATCTCATTCTTTCTTCTAAACAACTCATTTTGAAGATAAAGAATCAAAGGTTCAGGGAGGGTAAGTAACTTGCTTAGAGACACACAGCTAGGAAAGTGGGGAGCCAAGGTTTTAACCTAGGACTGCCTGACTCCAACACCCGAACTCCTAACCACGCACTTCTCTGCCCCAGTGTGAGTCTGCGGTGAGGATGTGCGAGCTGGTCAGAAAGGGCCTTGGGAAGTTAGACCCCCCTCCTCTGCCCACATTCCCGTGCCCATTTCCACCCTGAGAACTGCTCTGGCCTCAGCGGCAGGGCTGGGAGGAGCTGCTCAATTCCTCCCGTGCTCTTCAACCTATCCCAGCGCTGAGTCTCCAGAAGTCCAGGAACAATTCCAGGCAGCGGTGACTGAGAGCACTTGTGAACACTTCCCACCCCCGAAACGCACCACAGCTGCCTTATCTCTGATTTACATAAGACTACCTCCCCTGGACCAAGAACATGTAATCATAATCATAGCTTCCACTTATTAAGTGCCTGGAATCGGCAGGGCCCTGTGCTAAGGGCAGTGGAAATTTCCTCCCTCATTCTTCCTAATGGCCCTTTATAATGAGCGTTCCGGAAATTGAGACGAGAAAGGAGGTAGAGTAAGGAATGTGGCCAAGGCTGCGCAGCCATCAGGTGGCAGAGCTGGAACTCGAACCTGGGTCTGATTGACTTCAAAGTCCATGACCTTAATGCCAACTCTGGGCTGTGTCTTAGCCTGTGCCAAAAGAACAGAGGCCAAGAAGGCACAGTCTTTGTTCCCAAGAAGCTCAGAGTCCAGTAGCAGGCACACGTGAATGCACAAATTGCAACTGGGCCAAGTACGGGGACTGACGGATGCCTGTGCTGAGTCCTGAGGTTGCCAGGGGGAGAGAGGTGTCGTCCTCGATGAGATGTTCTCCACGACTCGATGGCAAGTGACAGGAATCCAACTCAAACTGGCTTAAGAGGGGAAGAGGCAGGGATGGGGCAGGGGCAGAGACTGATTGGCTCCTATTTCCAAAAAATTAAGAGCACCGGCTTCAAGTCTGGCTTGATCCAGGAAATGAAGAAGGTTAACAGGAGTCTCTTCACAGTTTCAACCTGTGCTTTCAGTCATGTTGACTTTAGTTTTAAGAAGGGTCCTTGACCGGGGAGATGTCCACCAGAGAGAGGTACCTGGTCCATACTTTGTTGAGTCAATGTGCTTAGCAACCCCAATGAAAAAAGAGTCTGTTTACTTTTAACTTCAGTCAAATGCCCATGACTGAGCGTCATTGGATTTGCTCAGGTCCCGTGTAACTTGCTCTGGTCTCACTCAATCACTGGGGCCAGAGAGGTGAGGTCATTGATCAGTTCTCAGACAGGTCTGGGTCCCCTGCTCATGGCTGAAATTGCACATCAGGGTGCTGGCACTGGGAGAAGGGGAAAGGATGCTGGGAGGGCGAAGACAGTCAGTGCCCACCCAAGGCCAGCTGAGTAAGGAAGACGTCACAGAAGAGGATCCCAGGAGCTGGGTTCTGAGGGACGAACAGGAGTATGCTGGGCCCAGCTGGGGCTGAGGAGAAGGGCGTTTCCTATCAGAGGGAACAGTCTGTGCCCGGCCACGGAAGTGTGAACTAATTGTTTGGCATAGCTGGAGGCCAGAGCACACGTAGGAGAAGAGTGTGAGATGTGACTGGAGGGGGACAGGTGAGGGACTGCGGGCCTGGCGCCTGTGCTCAGCAGTTTGAACTTACTCCTGCAGAGAGGTAGAGCCTGAGGGTCAAGGGCAAAGACTCGGGGCTGAACCTCATGTCCTGTCCCTCTTCTCAGGTGACTCTGTTTCTCTGATTCTCAGCCTCCCCATCTGTGAAATGGGGAGAATATGGTACAGCTGTCACAGAACTGAAGCGAGGGCAAAAGGAGGCAAATCCATGAGGAACACAGAGACTGTGTAGTCAGTACTCACACACAAACCATTACCGTGGACAGATTTTAAGCATCAGAGGGACATGCTCTGATCTATACTCTAGAAAGCTCCTTCTGGGATCGGGTGGAAGATAGAAGCCAAGAGACCCCCCGGGAAAGGTGAATGTGATGGTTCAGGTCCCGGTGAGAGATATAAAGAGCTGCCGTGAGGAGGTGGAGAACACGGGGCTGACGGGAGGGGGTTCGTGAAGAAAAAACTCCACGGCATTTGGCAGAAGATCGGATGTGGGGAGCAGGAAGAATACAGGATAAAAATAAACAGGAAGACAAAAATCTATCTTTGATTTTGGATCCCTTAACTTTTCACTTTTGAACAAATAAATTTTCTCAGATAAAATCCAACCAATTTCTCCGGATTTTTTTTCTTTTCCTCTTCAAAGATGTCAAAAAATATCCTTAGACCATTTTATTCCCAGCTTTGAAACCTTAGTGTTTTGTTTTTCAGCCTGAACATGCTTTGAATTTCCACCTGCTCTCATTTGCCTCACCTGAGAAGCTTGCCCACTTTTCCAGGCCATGGTGCCCCGTGTGATGGAAACAGGCTGGTTTGGGCGGGTTTACAAACAACTGTTCACCACGATGAGTCTAAATCACAAACAAGTTATCAGGACTCAAGTTCCAATGAATCCTCACCAAAAATAAATTAAGAAGAGGAAGAGGAGGAGAAGGAGAAAGAGGAAGGGGGGTGAGGAGAAAAAGAAACAGCAATAGCCATCACAAATTCAAAAGAAAACAGAAATTTGACCAGAAAAGTCCCTCAGCCACTTCACAAAATCTTTCACAAGAGCTATTTGATGTCTAAGTGTAAATAATAATGAAGCTGAGACTTTGTACTAAACTTTGTCATTTCAAAGTCACTTTTACAATCATTAGTTAATCAGTAAATGAATCAAAAACATATGGATCATATTTCAGTGGAATCACATGACTTTAAATCAGAGGAAAATGGCTGTAGGGAAAACAAACAATAAAAAGGCTTTTTTTCCCCTTAACTTTTTATTTTTTGGTTTTGTTAAGACCCAGCACTTGATAACTGGATGAAATGAAGTTGGACACAGATAGGATCAGGTTGCTCATTGAGTTTAATGAGAATATAAACCTCGGATTTCCATTGCAGCACCCAAGTGTCCTGGGGTGGAAATGCTGGAGGGAAGGAAGGAGTAACAGTATCTTTACCTGTCCATGTACCCAGTAAATCTCGGCAAGAATTTCCCTGGGGAACCAGCTGCTGGGTACAAGAAACCAAACGCACCTTGGACACTCTCCGGAGTCCAACTGCGGTGGGCATTTCAGAAGGACTTTGACGCTTGTGGCCTTTTAGTGCATCACTCCCTGCTGGCCGGATGTGGGCCGTTCCCCAGGCTACCTGAGGCCTGGTTATGAATAATAAAAATAATAAGAGTTGGAGCCCGTTGAACAGCTACTATGCGCCAGGTACCATTCAAGTTCTTGATGTTCATTAACTCATTTAATCTCATGCCTACTCTGTGTTCTATTTTCTCCTTTATGGAAACAGGAGAGGGGGTGGAAGATGGTCAAGGAAGTTATCCAAGATTACCAGCAGTTACACCGTGAAATGAATCTTCAACCCAGGCAGCTTAGCTCTTAACCACTAAGCTAGACTTCCAGGCACGATGAAGGTCTGAGGTGCTTCCCTCCCCTTGTCACCCAGAACCCAAGGGGAGGCTTAAAGCATTTCTTTGCAGTGTTCCCCAGGCTGGTGGTGTGCTTACCTTTCTCCCAAAGATGTGATCTCAGAATAGACCAAATTCAGAGCCAGACCTGGCATCCTCTTGGTCCTTCTGGGCCCTGGAGAATGAACTCCCCACCGGTCTTGCATCCCTCCCTCCTCCCCCACACAGGCCGACAGAATGGACAGCCCCTCATGGGAGTAGGGGAAGCCAGGGGCCAGCACACCCTTCCCCAAGAAAGCATCATTTCTGCTCAAAGACCAGGGTCTTTGGGGGCAAGAGGGCCTGAGCTTCAGGGAGGCTGGGAGAAGAGGCCTCCAGATTGCCCTTCACATGTCCTCCACTCCTCCTTCACCCCACTCCAATGACACCCACTCCCCTTCCGTCCTTTGAAAGCACCAGGCTCTTTCCCGCCTCCCAGCCTTTGTCAACGCTGGTCCGGCAGCCTGGAGGGCCCTTCCTCAGGCCTCCAGGCCTCGGCTTAGATGCCTTCCTCTCCAAACACTTTCTGACCACATTGTCCAAGCAGGCCCCTCTACTCTTTCACTTGGCTTTTCCCCTTCAGTGTCTTACCCCAGTTTGTAATTGCACTTCTGTTTGCTCACTGACACGTGGACTCTCTCTCCCCTTCTCATCTGTGCTCTCTAGGAAAGGAAGCCTTGTATACAGTATCCAACAAAACAAGATCTAGCCCAGAGCCCTGTACTGAGCCTGGACCACACACAATGTGCTCAAGAAATATTTAATTGGGGGCACCTGGGTGACTCAGTCAGTTAAGCATCCAACTCTTGATTTCGGCTCAGGTCATGATCTCAGGGTCATGAGGTCGAACCCCACATCGGGCTCTGTGGTCAGCAGGGAGTCTGCTCAAGATTCTCTCTCTCCCTCTCCCTCTGCCCCTACCCCACCAAAAGAAATATTTAGTTGAACAGGCAGTACTAATCAGAGTCTGATCTAGGATTAGAGCTCTAATGAGAGAATTTTCACTTTTTCATTTCCTATTGCTGGGACTTGAAGCTCCCAGAGAGCTGGACTCAAGTCCTGGGAGGTGCACAAAACTGGATTTTCATTCTATTGTAATTTGACAGATTCGTGGAGCTGGGAACCTGGGACATGGAATGTGGAGGTATTAGTCACTGCCCTCAAGGAGCTGTGAGTCCAGTGCAAGAGACCAAGTCAAATTTCTCCCAGCTTGCAGTTGGCATCAAGGATGATGGCCAGTGGAATTTGGACAGGTGAGCTTGACCCGGTCAGGCACAGAAGGGGGGACGGTGTCCCAGGCAGAGACACAGAAGAGGCAAAGGCACCAGGGTGGGAGACAGGGTGGCATATTCGGGGAACCTCCATGGCTTGGCATGACTGGCATGGAAAAGGTGGCAGAGGACCAGGCTGGAGAGCCAGGCCACAGCCCAATCCTCAACTGCGCCAAATTTATGCAGTGGGTACCCCTGAAGGTTTTGCACCCAGAAGTCTGGTCGGGTCCTCCTGTTGGCACAGTGACCAGTGTGGAGGGGGCAAGACTGGGGGCAGGAAGACCAAGAGGTGAGTGAACAGATCTGAGGGCTATTGAGTGGTAGGCCTGCCAGGACTGGGCTTCAGGGGCAAGTGCAGGGAGAGGAAGAAGAAAGTTCGAGAGACTCGGTAGTCCTGCAGAAGCAGTACCTCTAGCATGAATTCCCCTGGCTCCTGCTGCAGACTCTTGTCTGAATAAGGTCCTGCCTGACCTCACCATCTACTGGCAAATACCCCACAGCACACAGCTCTGCCCTGCTCCTGGATAGTTTCTGAAAATCCCAGAATATTGAGGCCTTTCAAATTGACCAGCACTCAAGGGCACCTGGCTCTCACCCACAGCAATAAGTCTTGGGTTCAAGGGCTGCAAGGGGGATGATCTATTCTTTGGCAACTGAAACTTGTTTCTCTCACAATATAGAACCCCCAATCTACGAGGACGAGTGAGTAGGACTCCAAGAGCAGAATATCACTTCTTGGCTCTCGGTCCAGAGCCAAGATTTAATTTTTAATTTTCAAAAACATAAGTGGTCAGACCACGGCTCAAAAATTGAAACCACCCTCTCAGCTGTTCTGAGGCTCCCACATGAACCTTCCCGACTGCAGAGCCTGATGTAACTGGGCTGGGGCAGCACTTCAGTTTCCCAGCTCACAAAAAAGCAGAGCTTTAGGTGTCCTTCTTGGGCTAAGAACAATGATACCTTCCCAGCTTCTAATTTTCTAACTCATGTGACCTTGGCCATTGTTCTGAGCTGCTTCAAACCTCAGTTTTCGAGCTGTTGTGAGAAACAAATGAGATATGCATGTTAACCTTTAAGACAGTGCCATCATATATTAGGTCTATCATAGGAAAACGTCTAGATTTCTCTGAGTTATAAAATGAGCCAATGCTTGTACTTTAGAGGATTGAAAATTATATCAGTGAAATCTTTGCTGACTGATGCTCCCATTTCCTTCCTTCTCTGGCCAGGTCTATGAAAACTTTGAGGAGAGTGGAAGCTGGGAAGCTGTGTGATCTTTAGCTAGTCTCTGAACCTCTCTGGGCCTTAGCTTACTCATCTGTAAAACAGGAACGATAATGCCTGCCACCCTCAGGCTGTGTGAATCCAGGAGTTACCACTTACCAAGAACTCAGGGAATTTTCCCTGATGGAGGGATAAGCTGTGTGAGGGGTTCAAGGAGGCTGGCCTCAAAAAGAGTAAGCGGGTTTCCCCCCTTTTCCCTTTGAAGAAGGAAGTTGGAGTGGGGGCTTGTGCCCTAAAAGAACAAGGTTTCCCTTGCCCATGCAAGAGGTAAGGGGCTTAGCTCTTTTCAAAATTTTAGATTCAGAGACACAAAGAACTGGTTTGTCTGATTCCAAGAGATGAAAAAGAGGTGAGATTTCTAAGGGTGGGCATGTGGTGGAGGGTGGTGGGCTCCATCTGCAGCAGATAGGGCCCTCCTACTCCCATGAAGTGCCCTGGAGGAGTAGAATGTCCAAGGAGGATGACCCATGGCTGGACCCTCAGTGCAGGACCAGCTACATAATATGCAGGGTCCAGTGCAAAAGGCAAATGGTAATCCCTTGTTCAAAAATTATTCAGAATTGCCAGACAGTAAGAGAGAGCATTAAACCAAGCATTAGGCCATTTGAGCACAGGGCTCTGTGCAGCTGCATAGGATAGACACTCCTGAGGCTGGCCTTGACTTGCTTTGTCCTCCGGAGCCCAGTGAAGTTTCCATAGCTCCAAAGGGCACCGAGAGAGTGGATGCCATGAGCAGAGAAGCTCTGGCCCTCTGATGGATTTTGAGACCTTGGACAAGTGAGGAAGACCAGACGTGCAGCCCTGAGTTTCGTTCTGCATTGGGTTTCCAGAATTCTTGTACAACTTTAGGAAAAGCAAGCCTCTCCCCACTCCGCACCCTTAAAGAGCCGAGCCTGAATATCCTGCCAGCCAGGTGCGTATGGAGCCAGATTTAATGTGACTTAGAAGAATGGAGAAATGTGACTATCCTTCGGTCTGAATTCCAGGCAGCAAATGCATCCAGCTGCTCAGGCCGAATCTCATTTCATCCTCAGAACGGTCCCACTGGCCCCGGGTCCAGGGCTGTGCAAGCCTGTGTCGACTCAGTAATCGTACACTTAAAGCCAAGCCCTGAGCTCATTGCTTTAGATCAGGTAACCCTCACAACCACGACCCTAACGGGTAGTTTCTACCAGCGGTTTCATTTTGCAGATGGGGACACAGAGACTTAGGGAGGTTAAGTCATTTGCCCAAAGTCCAAGAACCAGTAAGTGATGGGGCTGAGATCTGGGCCCAGGAATTCTGACTCCAAAGGCTGCTGTTTAACTGCCCCATTACACTGCCAATTAAGCCACAAGGGCTATCTTTTCTAGGCCTCCTGATGGGACTTTTCTCCTCTTTCTCCAGTTAGTTTTTGTCTTTTCCTCTGCCTTCCTGGATCTTGGTCTACATCACACTAGTGTTCTTACTGCCAGTGCCCCCAGTCCTGTGTGGAAGCTGATGGTGATGGCAGGAAGAATAGCAGCTCCCCTGCGTTGCTTGCTCCCTGTCCCCGCAAGCCACTGTCCCCAGGCCCTTTGCCCCTCTCACCCCCACAAATACACGAGAGAGGGACTGCTGGTATCATGTCACACGTGAGGAATGCGAGGCTCCAAGGGATCAAGTCGCTTGGCCAACATCACTCAGCTGGGATTGAACCTACGGCCAGGTGACCGCAGAGTCGAACTAACAAAAGGCAGGTGTATTTTCCGCAACACTTAAGTGAGGCAGGAAAGGACCTGGGCTTTTTCACATCATGGGATATATGTTCTCTGCTGTCCTGCTGCATGGGACAAGCTCTTCTTCACCCTCTCTGGCATCAGCTTCCCCATCTATAAAATGGGAAGCATTAAGCCACTTACAAGAGCACATGTTCAATTGTCCAACTTCCCAGTTCAAATTCCAGCACTGCCAGCTGTATGACCTTGGGCAAGTTACTTAACCTCTCTGTGCCTCAGTTTTCTCATCAGTAAAATGGCGATGGAGATAGTCACTGTCTCTGATTCTTAGAGCTGTAAAGTTAAATGAGATTAAAGTATGTATAGCATTCAGCCCAGAGCCTGGCCCATAGTAGGCACTGAGTAGATTTTAGATATTCTTACCAGCATGAAAGGCTTTGGCTGGGTCCTTCTGTAGCCTAGCTATGCCCTCAAACACACAGACATACACACAGAGACATACACATGCATGTGCCTGACTCCCAGAAGCCTGGACTGGGTCCCCTACAGCCCTGGGGCAGGAGCCCAGAGGGGATCAATGCACCCCCAATCTCGCTGCCCACCCCCCGCCCCATGTGGAGGCATCGGTGGGCAGGGCAGCTGACTCCTTGCACATGAACCTGGCCAGTGACGGAGGAGCTATTGCCTGGGCATGAGGTAATGGAAGAAGGCTGGAGCTCACAGCAAGTGTGATGGCACACGTTATCACTCCAGCAGCCAGAAATGGGAGTCACTAATGTGCTTCAGGGCGTCCTGCCTGGGGGCGGGGGGCAGCCTCGCCCAGTTCTGGCTGAGCATTCACAGTGTGTCTTTGTGTCCATCCTCTTGCCGGAGGACCCAGACTGGCCCCCAGGGTTCACAGAGTCACCAAACAAGGGCCCAGTTCTGTATGGCCACATCCCTGTCCCCACCCCGAGAAAGAGAAATGGGAATGGAATCAAGCCGGGCTACATGGGTGGAGTGAGCCTCAGCGTTCTCATTTGTCACATTGGCGGGTGTCCGGCTCCGTGCCAGGCCCTTGAGATTCCAGATGTGAGAGGACCTGACTCGGAACTACCAGGTGTTTGGGGCATGGAGGGGAGACAGACCTCGGAAAGCGTGACAGAGCTATTTATGATTTGGGGACCCTTGAAAAGCATGGCAAGGAGTTTGGATTTTATCCTGAGAGCCATGGGGTCTGTAGGGGAAAGAACTGGTCACATTAGCAATTAGCAGCTTCACCAAGGGGTAGAGCTGAGAATGGGTGCAGAGGATCCAAAATGGAGTAAGGTCAGAAAATCACCGGCCCAGGGACCAGCAGCCCCGGTGTCGCCCCCTGACCCAAGGACCACAGCCCCAGGACCTGGCCCCTGATGATCTCTCCAGCCCCTTCTCCTCACATCAGCTCCCACTGCACTGAGCCCTTTCCGCTCTGCCTTGCTCCGGGCTTCTCCTATCTTTCCTCATCTGCAGTTTCCACCACCCAGAACTCTCTTTCTGCCGCTCTGTGCCTGACTGTCATCCACTCCACCTTCAGGTTCCTGCTTACAGGTAATTTCCTTCAGAAAACCTTCCTCAATGACTTGCCTCTTCCAACTAGGCCACATGGCCATGTTCTGTGTTTCCCACTAACCCTTCCCCTCTCCTTTGACCAGGATCATAGTTCTCCCCTTTAAGAAAGGGGACAGAGCTTGGCCTTCCCACCTGATGCTCCAACGCCCAGCACGTGGAGCAGCCCCTGGACATCCAAGAGGTTCCGGCTTGGGGTTCCGAGGTAGAAATGTCTCCTTAGAAAACCCTCAGTCCCATTCACCTCCCCCACACTCACGCTAGATGTCCCTCCCCACCGCCATTCACCGAGTCCGTCTTAGTCTTAGAGACGTTATCTAATGAAGTAGGCACCTGCCAACAGTTTCAAAGGGAAGTTTCTGATCATTAGTTAGGTGCAATTGTGTTGTCTTGACACTGGGAGAAAAGGGAGCCAGTTCAGGCCTCTTGTACTCTGAAAAGACTCATTCGTCCACTTCCATCCTGTTCAGCCTCTGCTGGGCTGGATCAGGGTTCCTCCCGGGCTCCTCCTGGGCTCCTCCAGCACGTGAGCTGTCCTTTTGGATTTGCATGCCCACCTCTCCCACTAGACTGGGTCTGACTGAGCTCCATCTCTGCAGCCTGGCACATGGCAGGTGCTCAGCGCCTGGTGAATTACTGATTGAATGAATGGCCTAATAAACATAAAACATCATAATGAACAGCTCAAACTGAATGATGCCCAAGGCTGGACTCTGGACATGGAGGCTGCCTTGGCTCAGCTTGGATGAACCAGAGGGACCTGCACGTGAGCCATGTCCACCTCTGATCGGCGCCTGGGATAGGCAATGCTTGCAGATGACAGAAATATCCTGGGATAATGTGGAACCTCATTTCCTGAATGTCCCTTCCTCCTGGGGAGTGGTTACTTCCATCCTTGATTCCCATCTGAGTGGGTCATACCGTGTCAGCCTCCTTGTTGGCCTACTATAGGCCCCTGCTAACTCAGGTAGCTGATCCCTATCTCAAGGGACCCCCAGACCCACCCTCCTTCATCTTGGGAGGTGGGGGAAGCAGGGGAAGCCCAGTGTGACCCATACCCAACGCTTCGAGTGGAGAGAGTGGGCCCTGAGGCACAGCAGGGAGTTTTTCCAGATTAGCAGGGAGATGGGCAATTAAAATCTGTCAACACCTCCCGCATGCTGAACACTTTACACACTCTGTGTCTGACCTCTACACCAGACTTATAGATGGCTGTTTATCCGCCTCCCCCATTTGACAGATGAGAAAACTGAGGCCCGCAGGGGCAAAGCGGCAGGCCGGAGGTAACACACTGAATCGGTGGAGGAGCCAGGGCTCAAACCAGGCTCTCCTTGGCCCCACCGTGCTCCCAGCGCCCCTCCCCTCCAGTGTCCTGTGCCCCTCTCCCGCGGCTGGGACTGGGAGTTTGGCCTCCACCCACACTCGGCTCATGCTGCCCAGTTCTTGCCGCCGCTGCCAAGTACTGGGACCTGATTTGAATTTGGGGTTCTCTCCACTGCAGCCTAACAAAGGTTTTTATTGGAATGTCCCTCAGATTTGCAGACTTTGAAGATGTTTCAGCAATGCAGTAAAAGGCAGGTCTTTGCCACAACAAAAGGCAGAAATATCACCGAGGAGTAAACAGAATTCCTTGGCCTCCTCCGAGCATGTGTCAACATCTTTTTCTTCCCCTTCCCCCGCTCTTCTTCTTCTTTTTTTTTTTTTCCTGCAGATTCAGGGCTTGTTGGGGAGGGCGCCTCCCAGGCACTGATGGGGTGGGCCATGGGCCGCCCCGAACTCGGCAGCTCCGCCTCAGAACAGATGCTGGGGCTTTGGTAAACTGAGAAAGCGTAACTGCTGCAAGCCACCCTCCTGACGGCCACAATTACCCACATGGAAAAGCCATTCCACACTCCCAGCCCCCTCGCCCTGCCCCTGGCACACACATGTGGCGTGCCGCGGCTCCACAAGCAGGCCTTCCCAGAACGAAATGTATGTGACATGTACAAAACGGCTTGATTTCCACTGATGGCTGGAAGTTGAATGGATTTGAAATGCACACGCTTAAAAACAATTTCGGCGGAAAGCATACCCATTTAATATTGCGTCTCCAGATGAGGCCTCACTCCCCAGGCAGGCTTGTAACGTGATGAAAACCAGCAGTCAGACCCCACCTGGGACCCCCACTCACCAAGGACACGGGACCCGGGGGCAGGGTGTGGAAGTAAGTGTGTGTGAGTGTGTGAGTCGGCAAGTACGTGTGTGTGTACGAGTATACAGCGGTATGTATGCATGTGTCTGTGTGTGTGTGTGTGTGCGTGTGTGAGAGAGAGAGTATGGGAATGGTTAATGTGTGTTTGCATGTGTGTGGTGTTTGTGTGAGCCTGTGTGTGTGTGTGTGTGTGTGTGTGTGTGCGTGTGAAGGGATAGAAGGAGGGGCAAGATGTTGCCCTTCCATACTTTTTCAAGTCAGCCAATGTCACCTGAGCACTTACTTTGTGCCTGCAAGGGGGAGCGGGGAGAGTGTTGATCACAGGAAAGGAGAGGTCATGGCCTTTCAGAGCTTATAGGCTATCTGAGACACTGAAACCAAGTCAAGGAAATAATTGAAGAGCAAGCCAAGACCATTTTTAAATGTTGAACTGGAGAGGGGAAAGGGAAATTAATGGATTAAGCATAAACTGGGCATTGGTTTGGAATCACGAAGAACATCTGAGCTGAAACTGTCATGGGTATGGATTCATTCCTACCATTTCCTGACTGTGAGACCTTGAGCAAGTCACTTCTCTCTGGGCCTCAGTTTTCTCGCTGGTAAAATGGGTCTAATAAGACATATTGCATTCATGGAAAGATTAAAAAGATTGTGCATTAACTGGGCCCCTGGGTGGCACAGTCAGTCAAGCATCTGACTCGGTTTTGGCTCAGGTCGTGATCTCAGGGTCTTGGGATCGAGCCCCACATCAGGTTCTGCGTTCAGTGGGGAAGCTGCTTGTCCCTCTCCCTCCCCCTCTGTCCCTTCCCCTCTGCTCCTCCCCCTGCTCACATGCTCTCTCTTTCTCTAAAATAAATAAAATCTTAAAAAAATAAAACAATGTACACTAACCAACTCATTGTGCCCACTGTATGCCAAGTACCCAATAAATAACAACTCTTATTTGTATTACAATATGAATATTACTATCGGATGTGACCTGCGCAGTAGGCATCATTCCCATTTTGGAGGTGAGAAAACTGAGGCCCAATGGCCTCAGAGTCACACACAGACTGAGTCAGAACCTGAACCAGAGCCACCTGGCTTCAAAGCCCACTATGTCACCTTTCCCTCTGAGGCTCTGACTGACCTCTAGGAATACTGGTTTCAAAGGTGGGAGAGCTGACACAGTGGGGTAGGAAGGAGAGGTCTAGCAGAGATAAAACTTTCCTTATGGGAGAGCATCGTGGACACAGACACTGAGACAGGAAGCGGCCCCGAAGGAACATCCACTCTTTTTCAGAGTGAGAGGGGGAAGTAGCTCTTCTCCTGCTGGACTTGGTGATGGCCCTGGCATTGAGAGGTGATCAAGACACAGCCCTGCTTCCTAGTAAATATCACCTCACCCTGGCCATTTTGTCCCCCCAACCAATGATCGTGCAACAGCAACTACTGGCCCCTTCCCAAAAAGAGAGGCTCCAGATCAGAATTAGAAGCCATTGTCCTTTCTCATGTTTGCAGCCATCCAAAACCAGAATGAGCCCCCTTGTGAGCTAGTGAGGTTCCCATCAGTGGCTGGTCCGGGATACTGTTGTAGAATTGAACAGATCACAGGACACGCAGCAATTCGATGGCTGGCACAGTTTAGTGTGACAAGACTGTTCATTCAATCAAATACCTGGCAAGCATTCATTAAGCACTGACTGTGTGCTAAGCCCTGTGCTAGGCACAGCGGATTCAGAATTAATAGAACATAATCCTTGCCCTCAAGAAGCTCCTGTTCTAGCTTAATTCCCTCTCAGCCTTACTGATTCTCAGTTTGTTTTAGTTAAGGACTAAGCCTGATGGACTATGGTTTTAACTTTCTAAGCAAATATATTGAATGTTTGGTATTTACAGTTCCTTTTAAAAAGTCTTTAAAACGAGTCATTTCGATTGTTTTTACTAGCACGGGGCCATGCCTGGCCTGACTGCCTTTCTTCTACAGCAGGGTTTCTCTACGTCAACACTAGTGACATTTGGGGCTGGATAATCCTTTGTTGTAGGGGGCTGACCTGTGTTAGCAGCATCCCTGGCCTCTACCCATGAGATGCCAGGAACACCCCTCTGCCCAACTGTGACAACCAAAATGTCTCCAGATATTGCCAAATGTCCTCTGCGGGACAGAACTGTCACCAGTTGAGACTGACTGCCCGAACGGATTATCTCCACTGACACAAGGCCCAAAGAGGTGAATAAGGTTAATAAAGGAATTTCAGGGTCCCTGTACCTCAAGAATTTATAATCCCATAGGGCCTACACAAACTAACCACATGGAAAATAAGCCTCACTAAGCACCTACTGTGCACTAGGCACTGGGCAAAGCGCTGCTAGAGAGGGCAGAGCCCGAGTTCTAGGTCAGACAGCCAGATCATCAAATCCCATAGGAAATCTGCAGGGTTTGAATACCGGTTTCCTCCTCAGTCAATGGTATGATTGTGAGCATTTGAGTGAAATACGATCTGAACAAAGCATAAAGTAGGTTCAGTGTCCAACTGATGTGAACCTGTCTCTTTTTTCCAACTCCGGCCCCATTCTCCAGACCCTGGGGTCAGCTTCAGGAAGTGCTGCCCGCCCCCACCCTCCACACCCAGACAAAGTGTCAAGGTCATGCAGTCTTACCTGGGGATGCAGGCAAACAGGTGCCTGAGCATCTCCAAGTCGGAACCTCCAGGGTCTGGAGTAAACTCATTGCTCTCTCCAGCCTGTCTGTCCATCCTTAATCCCCTCACGGGCATTCCAAAAACAGGTTTCCACAAGGCCAGGCTTTGAAAGCATAAAATTAGCTTCCGAAAAGTCCTGAACTTTAGCTAGCATGTTATTGGGCAAACTTTGAGTGCCATTTGCATTCATTTCAAACAGCTCTTAGAGGGGTTCTGGGAAATCTGTTGGGCAGTGATTGTAGATTTCATTAGGCACCAGTCACTAGACGCACGGGCATTGTAGGCCTCTGTGCGCCATGGTCTGTAAGCAGCTGAAAACCTGAGATCAAGTGCAAGGAGGACTCTGGCTGCCAAATTTCAGAGCAGGAGGAAAAAAAAGAAATCTGGAATGTGTTTCTACTTACTGTCCATTCCAGTAAAATGAAACGGTCTCTCCTCCAAACATGTGTTACTGCTTAGGCCAGAAACTGTATATATTGGTCTAAATCCAGAATGGTCTATGTGACATATTACTCCATATGACAAAATTACTACAACCTGCATTCTCTGTAGAAACGCCTGTTGCAACAGTATAGGATGATAATTTGTTGTACAACAAAAGTACATAATAATTTCATGTCAGTGTGGGCCAGGCCTCGGTATTTTCAAAGGGAAATCTTGGATGCATGTGGACCAGTACTGAATATACATCCCCAATTCCTCCACCTCCACCCCCCCCCCCCGACATGCTCATATGGTATGTGATCAGGATGGGAGAAAGTGGGGCTTTATTTATAACATACCATATTCCACTTGAAAGTGACAAGAACACACACACACACACACACACACACACACCCCTAAAAATAAAGCCAAATGGAAATCTGGTGTTCTCATGCCTGAGGCATTAGTGGCCAGAGCTGGTTCACCTACTAAAGGGTAAAGGAAGGTAATGAAGCCAAAAGACAGGAATGTTTCATCTTTCAGCACTGAGCTGTTTCGAAGCCATCCAGAGCGAAGCCACGTGAATTCCTCGAGACCCCCCAAACCACAGCCTCCTCTTTGGCCCTTGTCTGGGCTAAGGTTTCATTACGAACCCCGGGCCCCATTCCAATCCTCTCATCTGTCCCTCTAAGCGGCTCCGACAGATCACTCTGCAGTACACGGATTCTTGTTGCGATAATGTCTTGGAGAGTAACAACCTGAAATATGATCCAGTCAGAGTGCGTTAACGGTAAAGCATTTCTTTATGACACTTTTCACAAAGCAAGGTTGCAAACCAGGGAGAAATATATGACTAGAAAAATTGAATGCAGAACATGAAACTGCTCAATTGCTAATACACTTTAGCGTGACACCATTTTTCCTGATGTGGAAACTTTGATTATAGGGAAACATTAAAACATTCTTTTTTTCCCCCTCCCTCCTTCCTTCCTTCTTTCTTTTCTTTTCTTTTCCCTTTTCTCTCCTCCCTTTCTCTCTCCTTCCATCTTTCTTTCCATTTTCCCTCCCATTGGATATGGTTTCAGAGTGGAAAACAAGAGATGTTTCTGGGGAGGTTTCTCGAAGTCTCCTTTCTTGGATGTTCCCCCCAGAGATTGAGAATCTCCAAATGCCACCGACTCCCCCCAGAGCACAACTAAATTTCGAACCTACTGCTCTCCCAGCAAATTAGCTGGGCTCCTCTTAGACATGCTTAAAATATTCCTATAAAGAAAAAGATCCTGTAAAAGCATTTTATATCTCAATTACATCAAAATCTGACTTAATTTGTCTCTGCTATCAAGGGCCATGGTTTGAGCTACTGTGGCTTAAGGGAACTAAGTTTTCTCCACAGTCTGCCTGAGTAGCCTGACCTGTCTTCTGGGTTTGGTGACCGTCGAAAATCCATCTTCTTAGAGTTTTTTGGTTCAATAAAACCTGAAACATATTTTGCCTGGCATTTTTCCTGAGGATTTTTAAACCCGTGTGCACTTTATGGCAAATGAGATCCATATGTCCCTGATTCATTGATACTTAAGCCATTAGGATGCTGTTTTGTAAGAACACTTTGATGTCTAAGGGCCGTCGAGCTATTTGGAGGGCTTTTTTTCTTCGCAAACAGGAAGTTTTCCCTTCTCGAGGAGTACACAAAGTGAGAGGCCAGCTGTCCCAGATTGTGGGACAGTGAGCAGGAAGTGGTTCCAGCCCGTTGGGATGTGTCTGTCCTGCTTGGCCACAGGGACAGCCCCTAGACCCTGCCCCTGGGGGGTGGGGTGGGAAGGGGTCTTGTGTAAGGAGCCTCAGAGCTGGCATCGGGCCTGGCCTGGCGCCTAGGTCATTAATGCCCTGCCCACACCCCTGGGACTCAGACCCATCTCCCAGAGTGGACTCAGCATGCCTTGGCATGTTCATTGCTTTTATGCGACATCAGAATAACATGTGACAAAACAAACAGCCAAACTCCATGGCTGGGGAGGTGGGTGGGGATGTCACTTGCCTTCCTTTCTCTAGGATGGCTGTGGAGATGGTGACCAGGACTTGGGTCCGCGGATGGGTAGGACTCAAGCGAGGAAGTTTGGAGACCAGTTCCGGGTGTGGCAGAGGCCATTCCCAGGGCATCTGAAGAGCTGGGGTATTTAAGTGTTGTGATCAGGGACCAGCCAGCACCCTATGAGGTCCAGGTGGACCCCACCACCAGGGAGGGGAAAGAGAAAGAACCAGGGCTTTGGACACCGGCAAGACTGAGTTTGGAATACCAGCTCTGCCACCCACCAACTTGAGTGAGTGACGTCACCCACTGGAGCCTCAGTTTCCCCCTCAGTAAACAGTAATACCCAGACTAAGCGTTATGAGAAATAATGTCCAGAGATGGAGAAACTGCACCACCACACCCCATGGTCACTCCCACCTACAATAGACATTGGTCGCTTGTTTGACTTTCCAGCATTGGATCTGCTCTTTCTGGTCTACCCACTGCTCTCTCTTGGGTGTCTCTTGGGTGGGAGGTGTGAGCTCTCTTCCAGTTCCGAGAAGCCAGATTCTCCCCTCCTCACGCCAGTGCAGCCAGGGGACCAACACACGACACTGGCCCAGCTGGTAGGATGCTTTCATCGTGATTTTGCATCTTGAGCTTATGACTTCAGCACATGAGGACAGCTGGAGGTCAGGCTTGCCACAGCACCAGTGGCACAGGGGACCATTTGTTTCTGCTGCATGTTCCTGCCTCCCTACCCTGGGACATCCTTGGTTCCCACTCACAGTCCAAGCCTAGCTCTCCAGGCCACTGTCAATTCTGGGAGTGCCCAGACTTCTTCTAGTGAGGACCCTTGTACTCAGGACAGAGGAAGTTTTTGTCTTGCAGCCGACAGCCCTGACATATCCATAACCCTAAGCTGAGTCCTCACATTCCTCCTGATGTTTACCCCGTTGATAATTCTTACTCATTGCTAGCTCCTCATCTAAGCCAACTCTCTTACCACAGCCTCCCACTCTTTTAGCTCCCTCACTTCCAACACACTGTCCCACACCTTCTTCCTTTCCTACCTATGTGTAGAGAACACCTGCACCTGTCTGTCTCTTAAGTGGGATTGACTCCAGGGGTGAGCATGTGACCCAGACCTGGTCAGTCAAGGAATTTCATTTCCCTGGAAAGTGATAGTTGGTTCAGGAATGGGCACCTACCCTGAGTTGGTCCAATATGACTAAATCTTATATGACATTTGCTGGAATGCTTGGGAAAGTGGAGCTCCCTTCCAGCTGGGATTGCTAAACTAGTTGGTTATGGACGTGGAGCTGCATGGGGCGAAGGTAGACATTGTGAAGGGAGAAACTACCAGAATGTGAAGCCAACATGGGAAAGCAGAGCCCAGAGAGAAAGACAGCATCTTGATGACATTGTTTAAACCCTTGGTCCCAGCCATGCCTGAAACTATCACTTCCCTAGACTTGCTGGATATGACAGCTAATCTACTAAAGCCAGCTAAAGTTGGGGTTTTGTCACTTACAATGGAAAGAAACCCTATCAGTACACCACCTTAAACCCCATGATTGTTCACTTGAACCAATCCTTTGCCAGTTCCCTTGGCTCCTTTGTCTTTCTACCACTCCCACCTAGCAAAACCCCAACCCCAGATCAGTCCAACTGTTGATCTTCCTGGCTCTAGCTCCAACACCAGATATACTGGAGTCACGTCAAATTCATGGGCTCCAAACTCAACCTACTCCTCAGGGGTGTCCTATGATACTGCTGGTGAGGTCCCTCACCCCAGCCTGATGCAGGTGTCCCAAACATTAAATTCCTCTTCCAAATCTCTAGTCTCACTAGTGCCTTCCTCTCTCAGCAGATGTTCTTACCTATATTCATTAGCTTAATAGCAGTGATCACCCCCAATATACGTGTATATCAAAGTGCCAAGCTGTACACCTCAAATATATATACATTTTTTTTAACTATACCTCTAAAAAGTTGGGAAAAAAAGACCCCCGTCAACTTTCTGCCCCTCTGTCCACACACCCACACACTAGCCCCACAAAATTGTAACTGCAGACACAATATCCTTTCCTTCTTGGCTCCTGTAACAGCAGGACAGGTGGCCTGCCTCTTGTCCAAGGCCACATCTCCATCCCTTCACCTTTGGCTTTGGACCAAGACACACCTGAGTTTAACATCAGCTCTGCCATGAAACTAACTGCATGTGGTTATGGGCGTGGTGGCTTGGCTCCCTGTGAACAGTCCCTCCTGGGCTTTTGTGGCATTGCAGAGGACAGCGCCTGTCCCCAGGGGGTTGTGGTTGCATAACTGTAATGGGACTGTTCATAAGTGCTGTCATATCACTACTCTATGATCTGTAGATCATGCAGCAATATGGTCCTTCTGGTATGGGAACCAGTGATTCCTGTAATCCAGTTTTTATAACTATACAAAGTATTCCTGTCAGGGTTCCTGGGGAATGGAGCTGGGCGTAGGGTGGGGGACAAGATGTCTGAAAGGTGTCCACCACCTGGCGTGACCCTAGGCTGGAGAGGCAGGAAACCACCCCTGCCGTGGCTGAAGGGAATCTCTTGGAAGGGAGCTAGGAGGAGCCTGAGAAGGCAGGCCTCCTGAACCTCCTGACCCAACCTCACACCGCTCTTCACTACGACAGACCAGTCCAATTTGGGCTGATTGCCACGAGCAATTTTGAATCGATGCCTGTATGCCAGAGTCCTCGTTTTCACCAACACTCAACTGCAGTTTTTCCAAGGAAGGTTTCACCCTCTGTCCAGGGCAAGTGACTGCACCTCTTTGAGTCTGGTTGCCCGGTCTGCAGCAGATGGCTGCTGTGAGCCTCCCCTCTGAGGGCTGCCGGGAAGACCTGGGTGGGAGGGCGGAATGTAGGCCTCACGGGACACCTGGCGAGCGGTCAGCACACAGTGAGTAGTGCTGGGTGTCGCTCCCCTCATTCTCCACCCACCCAAATGGAATGTGCAGCCTCCTCCATCCCATTAATTCCTCTTCCTCACCCTACAAACCCATTCCAGTTTCTCATCTCTTAAAATAAAAAGGAAACCTCTCCTTAGCCCACATCCCGTCACCACCCATCTCTTTCTTCCTTCTACAACCGGATTTCTGGAGTTCCTACCTTGGCAAGTTCTAGACGACCGCATTCCCCACTCACACCTTACAGCTTGCTGCCTTCTCATTTCTGATGCAGCCTGCCCTCCACAAGGGCTCTCCTCAGGTTTACCAACAACCCCGTGGCAAGGTCCTTTTCTGTATACGCCTCAATGGCACAAAGATGGGAGAAGCTGACGCAAGAAGAAACTTCAGTCGGTTCGGGACCAGAGTGTGCCGAGCCAAGGCGCCGAGCATACAGTTGTAGGTGGTTGTGCAAGTGCGACACCCCCTGAAATTGTGTGTCCCAGGCACCGCACTCCCCTCCCCCGAGCCTTGGCCCTGCTTTCCAAGACAATCCACAGCGTAGTTTATTTTCAATCCAAAAGGCCTCAAGAGTCACGCAGACAACAGAAAGGGGCGGTCACTAAGAGGAATAAAATGGGGACAGTGACTTCCTGCAGCTATTCATCGCCATAGAAACGCAGGCCCAGGGTTGCCAGACTCTAACGTATCAAGAAGTTGAAAAGCTGGATTTTTTTGGTGTGAAAGCTCATGACTTCAAAACATCAACATCGGGGCGCCTGGGTGGCTCACTCGTTGAGCGTCTGCCTTCGGCTCGGGTCATGATCCCAGGGTCCTGGGATCGAGCCCTGCATCAGGCTCCCTGCTCAGCCGGGAGCCTGCTTCTCCTGCTCCCCCTGCTTGTGTTCCCTCTCTAGCTGTCTCTCTCTCTGTGTCAAATAAATAAATAAAATCTTAAAAAAAAATAAAACATCAGCATCAAAGTCAAATTAAAACCAGAACTTCGCGTGGGTACAAATAAAATATATCATTAGGCTAGGTTCAGCCCTTGCATTCTGGGGCACAGACCTCTGGCCTGAGCTGGCTTGGAGACGATGCTCGCGGTCTGGAAGGTGTCGTTGTGTGTTGGGGGTGATGTATGAAAGGGAGGGTCCGAAGGGGTAAGGAGGCAGAGAGTGAGGAAAGGGATATCTCCGGGTCCAGGGAGGACAAGGATCCACACCCCCAGCTCCAGCAGGACCTAGAGGATGGCAGGACCACTGAGGTGGCTCTGTGGTATGACCGCATACACTGGGGTTTCTCGTCTCCGCGAAGACTCCCTCTCCATGTTTGAGGAGAACACGCTGGCCGGCGTAATGGATGTCCTCCTGGCAACCAGCATGAACTGAGGTGACCGAGGCACTGAAATCCCTCCTGTGGCATCACTCAGAGGTGGGGGAGTCCCAGCACTGACCAGAGCTGAGTTTCCTGCTAAATCATTAGGATGGGACCTTCAGGTCACATTGAAAGCTGGTCAAAAGAAAATAGGAAATGCTCATTTCTTGCCCACCCTGGGATTCACCTCCTCCATGCTTTTCAGTACACTTTTCCATTTCTGTCGACATTCAGCCTTTTAGAGAATGTTCTCAGAGCCACTTGCTAACGAAGAACTGCCGTTCCTTACGTCTGTTCTCACCCCTGTATTTCAGTGCCTACACAGCACCATCCAATGGAAACAGAATGCGAGCCCCATCTAGAATTCTAAATTTTCTAATATTTAAATAATCTAAGGAAACACGTAAATTAATTTCAATAACATATTTTACTTCATCCTATATATCAAAAATAAATCACTTAAACATGTAATCAAGATAAAAAACTAATGAGATACCTTATATTCTCTTATTTGTACTAAGTCTTCAGAGTCCACTGTGTGTTTGTACGTACAGTACCTACGCATCCACGTGGGCTAGTCTCATTTCAAGTGTTCGGGGAGCGCTGCTTGGTGCTGTGACCACCGGCTGGGTGTTGGGCAGTGCAGGCTGAGCATGTCGTGAGTGCCCAGTGAATGAATAATTTGGGGTTTGTGAGACAGTTTTGAATCTCTCTAAGCCTCGGTCTTCTCTGAAGGTCCAACCTGAGAGGCAGAGGCCGTGTCTGTGGGACCACACTACCTTCCCAGTGCCTCACTCAGTATGCACAGTGTGTATTTGTAGAATGAAGAAATGAAAAAAATGTTAGCTATTGCATTGTTATACTTGTCTAAAGTGGTAATTCTTTTTTTTTTAAAGATTTTATTTATTTATCTGAGAGAGAGAATGAGAGACAGAGAGCACGAGAGGGAAGAGGGTCAGAGGGAGAAGCAGACCCCTCGCCGAGCAGGGAGCCCGAAGCGGGACTCGATCCCGGGACTCCAGGATCATGACCCGAGCCGAAGGCAGTCGCCCAACCAACTGAGCCACCCAGGTGCCCCTAAAGTGGTAATTCTTAAACTTGTGGGGGTTGTGGGCCCTCCGTGTTGAAAATCTGATAAATACTGTGGACATTACCACCTCCCAAATAGATCCAAACTAAAAATATTTGGATAACATTTCTTATTTACAGAGTCTCTAAAAACAATCCCCAGACTTCCTAGTGTATGGCCCCAGTAAGAAACGTGTGGTCTAGACGATTATTTCCAACAAGTGCTTATCAAGTTTATAATACATGATGTAATGAGCACTGGGTGTTATATAAGACTGATGGATCACTGAACTCTACCTATGAAACTAATAATACACTATATGTTAATTAATTGAAATTAAATAAATTTTAAAAAATACTCCTGCCTTTAATTGGTGGTTTTCTCTTTTTGCAGAATCATTTTTAAAAATAGGAAAATAGGCTTGGTAAATAAAAAGAGAAATACATAAAAAAAGGAAGAGGTAAAAAGACACTAATAGTGCTTACCACTCATTCATATTTTGATTTATTTTTCCAACACCTTTTTTCTGTGCATAGTGTCCTGATAATTATTATAGATTTACTTATATTTTATTTACATTTGTATGTCATATTTACATTATATGTACATTCAATTATTATACTTATTTTTATATCTTGACATTTATATATTTTTTACTTTATATATTTGTGTCTACATTATATATATATAATTTCCCACTTTTAAAAACTTACCATTCTTTCTTTCTTTTATTGAGATATAATTGCCATATAACTGCATTAGTTTCAGGTGTACAATATAATGACTTGAGATATATAGATATACAGATATCAAAATGATCTTAACATCCATCACCACACATACTTATAATTTTTTTATTGTAATGAGTTATTATTTCTTAAGCATTTCCTTGGATTTTTCTAAACTCTTCTTAAACATTATTTTAAAGGGCTGTATAATATTCTATAGAATGGAGGCACCATGCTTTCCCTAACCATGCTCTACTGCTAGAATTTTATTTGTTTCCAATTAATTGTTCTTATAAATAGCACTAGAATGAATCTTTCCACATAAAGGTTTCTAAGCTGAAGGGTCTGAGCATTTATAATTTATTTATTTTTAAAAGATTCTATTTATTTATCTGAGAGAGAGAAAGCATGAGCTGGGGGTGGTGGGAGGCAGCAGCAGAGGGAGATGGAGAAGCAGGCTCTCCACTGTGCAGGGAGCCCCATGCGAGGCTCGATCCCAGGACCCTGGGATCATGACCTGAGCCGAAGGCAGACACTTAACTGACCCAGGCGCCCTAGGTCTGACCACTAAAAACATGTCATATGCATTGCCATACCCTTCCCTATTTCTCCCTCTTCTGAATTATACTCCCATGAGCGACACCAAAACCTGCCAGGCCCACCCCACTGCAGAGCCAGCCCAGAACAGACATCATGGCATGAGGAGGTTGCCTGTCCCTCATGGGCTCTGGCTGACCTTGTACTTCCTGTCAGTCTCGAGGTTCTGGGGCATCTGGGCAGCCTGGGCACACCCTGAAAGTACAGGGAAGGGAAAGCAGCAAACACACGGAGCCACGTGCATCCAGAACCACCTTCTTTCCTTTGAGCAAGTGTGTACTGAAGGACCACTGTGTGCCAGCATGCTCCAGGAGCTGGTCCTACAGTGGAGAGAAAAGCAGACATGCTCCTCCCTCTGAGAGTTTACATGCGACTGGAGATACATTATGATCATATACATTATGATCTGTGCAATGGAAGAAAGCAACGGGACTGTGTCCGATTTAACTTGAGGACTCACTGGCCTCTCTTTAAACAAAATCTGAAAGCATTAAGGAGGATGGGAGTGCTAGATAGGCAAAGAGCTGCTGGAAAGGGGCTTTCTGGCTGAGGGAACTGCGCTTGGAAGCTTCCTGGGGCAAGAAGAGTTTGATGTATTCCCAGAATTCAGAGGTCAGCCTGATGGGAGCATCCCAGAAAGAAAGCAGGAGTTTTAGATGAGACTGGAGACACTGATGGGGCTGCACCCCACTTGGCCTTGGGGAGCCCGGCCAAAGGAGTGAGCTTTGTCTCAAGGACGAGGAGAAACAAGTGACTAGGTTGGGTGATGACATCGTTTGACTCATCTTTGCCAGACTGGCTGCTACATGGGAAAGGCATTGGTACAGATAAGACTGGAGGCCAAGAGAATACTTAGGGGGCCATTGTTATCCAGGCGAGAGACAGCAAAGGCTTGGACAAAGGGATGGAGACATAGTTGATTAGATGGAGGGGTGGGTGTCATCACTGACTCCCAGGATCCTGCTAGATGTCAGCACCGTTCACCAAAATGGCAAAGGCTGAATGCACGCACACTGGACACAGAAGAGAAAGCATTCTTCTTGTGTCCCTGCAGGGTTTCTATTGAGTTGCCGCTGACACATAAGTGGGACTGGAAGATTTGACTCCAACGGAGGAAATGCATTCCAGCCTTTCTAAAAATATGTTGCACCAATGACCCGATACTCCTATGGTGTATGGTTTTAAAAGTTTGGGAATGTTGTCGACCAGATATCTCCCAATGAGGGCTTCACAATTCACTTTGACAGATACACTTTTCCTTGCAGAGAGGAAACCTATTTAACTTTGTCTAAACCTGTGCTGCCTACATTCTTTGATCAAGGGATTGTGTGCATGTCTGTCTATAGCACCTATTCATATTCCCTGGCTCTGAAATGCTGTGGAAAGCCCTTTAGGAAATATTGATCTAACTATAAAATTATTGGTTAAAAAAAAATGCAGTGGACTCCTCGCCACAATGAAACACAGAGTGGTGCAATTTGTGAGAGCCCTTCAAACACGCTACCCAAGGACACTGCTTCTTCCCATAGTCACCAAGGTAGAAATTCCATGGGTAACTTCCTTTCAAGGCTTGGTATTTCCTTCAGGCATTGCCTATGGAAATGAAAATGCTCCTGGGAGAGGTTCAATAACATCTATTCATTCAACTCCCTTGCCCTGGGCTTGATCCCGAAAGACACAGAGAGGAAGACATCCTTTTTCCCTCTCAAGGAGTTCACCGTTTAATGAGAAAGACGAGCACCTTAGCCAATGACTACCACACAGAAGGAAAAGTGCTGTCACAGAGGCATGTTGAACACACCATAGAAGCACTGGGGCTGGCCTGATTAGTGGAGTCGGGAGGGCCCAGGCAGATCGCCCTGATGAGATGCCATCTGAGTGGGCTCTGACTGCCAAATGGGTGGTTTGCAGGGAGGAGGGTAGAGGAGGGAGCAAGGCAAGGGAGTTTGGAGGTAAAGCCCATCAGATCTGGGTTTGGCATGGCCACAGCTTCCTTTGATCAAACTGATCTCCCTCATCTACTGTGGGGCTCTCCAATCTTTTCTGCCACGGCAGCCCAGGCATCTGTCAAGGGGGATACCTTCTAAGGGTTCTTCACTGGCTTCCCAGAGCTTTTAAGGTGAAGACCCAAAACCTTATGGCCTGGCCCACCCCCAGCCTGCATCCTGTTTCTTGCCATCCTTTTGCTGTGCTCAGCTCTCTGTCCTTTCCAGCCTGATCTCCATTCTCAAACCTGCCACTCTCCCCCCAGCTCAACTCCTTTGTCCACACTGCTACCCCTGCCCAGAACACTCTTCCCAAGCCATGCCCACACTCCTTAGTTGAATGTGCTCCTACTCCTCCTGCAGAGCTTGGCTCCAAATGTCGCTCATCAGGGAAGCTGTCCTGACCCTTCAGATGATACAGGTCTCGTTGCAGTCCTCTGGACTTTTTTATGTCACAGCATTTATTGTAAGGTGACACTGTATATTTGCTTGTCTGATTATCTGACTAAAGCCTGCCTCTCCCACGAGGAGAGCCTCCCTAGTTCCATGAGGTCAGGGACCATGTTTAACTAGTTCACTGCACTGTGTCTACTATAAAGTAAGTGTCCAAAAAATATTTGTTGCATACATTAATGAATATCAGTGGGAGATCAGGATCTGTTACAGGGAGGGAAGCAACGAGTATAGTCAGAGGGTAAATGACATTATTCAACCAGCAGAGTAGAACCAGTAGGAGATTAAGAGATGTATTGCAAGGAATTGGCTTGCACAATTGAGGGGCCTGGCTAGACAAGTCTGAAATCTATAGGGCAGGCCATCAGGAAGGACAAGCTGGAAACCACTGGGCATACGTGGGCATTGCTGTCCATAGAGGGAGTTTCTCCTTCATCAGGAAAGCCTCAGTTTTGCAATTAAGGCTGTTCAACTGGATAAATCAAGCCCACCCGGATCATCTAGGATAATCTCCCCTACTTAAAGTCAACTGATTATGGACTTTAATCACATCTATGAAATAACTTCCTGGCAACACCTAGATTAGTGTTTGAATGAATCTAGACTGAGGCCTAGCCAAGTTGACCCACCAAAAGACCAATGCAGACATCAAACCCAGGAGGCAACAGAGAGAAACTAAAAGACACCGAGCTTCAGAATCAGGCTGACGCATCCCCCTCCTGCAGCTTCTGGCTGAGTGACGCCATTGTGGCAGAGACTAGCTGACTCTTCCTTTGTCAGCCTCCCTTACAGTTAGATTCACCATGTGACTGAGTTCTAGCCAATGAAAGTGACAAAGACCTGTGCCACTTCTGGACCTGGCCCATGAAATTCCCCCATCCTTCTCCATGCTTTCTTTGCTCCCCTCCCAACTGGCTGGAAGGGAGGTGACCTCTAGGACAGCTTCGGAATTCACATGTCGAAGACGGAAGCACTTCCATTATCCTGGGTCTCTGATGACTGAAAAGAAAAGGTTGTCTCACTGACTTTTTCACCTACCTACTACTGTTAGGTGAGCAGAAAATAAACATCATAGTGTTTAAGACTACATATGTCTGGCATTGGCTCTGTCAAAGTAAGTAGTGTTAACACTAACTAACACGCGTTGCACAAACTTCTAAACCTTTCTGAGCTTTGTTTTACTCATCTCAACAAAGGATGGAAGCATGTTCTCCTAAAGATGCATGTGGGTCTCTTTTACAACAACAGAACTCATATTAAACCATAAGAGCCCCGATCGTCTCACATAAAGCACTTTGGGGCTGATAAGGGGACTCCAGCATGCCAGGAACCTAGGCTTCTTCTCTCTTGCGGCTCTGCTATCCTCAAGGCATTGCTCTGTGCACATGGTCCCAGATGGTTCACCACTATGTTTCCACGCCAGCCAGCACGTAGAGGAGAAAGGACATGACTTTTCCTTGTACGGCTAAGATACTGAAATTGCACATCTCGTCCTGTTCACATCTCGCCCTGTTCACTGACCAGAATAGGCTCCTACCTAGCTATAAGGGAGGGGGTGGGACATGCCTTTATTCTGGATGATGATGTGCACAGCTTAAAACCAGGGGTCCTGATCCTATGAGAGAGAAGGAAGAATGGATGCCAGGAGACACCCCATAGTCTCTGCATGGGTGTGAAGCATTTAACACAGGCCTGACCCACAGTAAGAGCTTGATAGAAGGCAGTGGTAATGATTCAGCTCATCACTACCCTGACTCTTCAATTTTCCTCACACTTCCTCACCCTTCATCTCCCAGTCTCTGTACATCCTTCGATGTGCATTTAGATAAGATCGTTACTGGCGTGCTCAGGCTTTACTTAACAAGTCACCAGACACCAGGCTGGACAGAGGCCTGCCCCACCCTCCCCCATGCAGATGCTTGGCAGGGGCAGCCTGTGGCCTGAGCCCCATCGAACTGTGTCCCTGTGGTCTAGGTGACAGCGACACATCCTCAATACTTGCTTCTCTGAGCCCAGATGTCAGCCACATGAAGCCTAATGATCTGCAGCTGGTCCTTGGGCCTCCATAGACTCCCAGAGGCCCAAGCCAGGGAATGATAATAATTATAATAATAATTGCTACCATTAGTGCTTGCCCATGGCCTGGGTGGCAAATGGAGCCCTTTACATGATTGCTCACTTGCACACAGACTGTAAGTGAGTAGGTATGTTCTCTACTTCATAATTGAGGCTCAACTAAGCAAACTTGCCTGGGTCCACCCAACAAGTGAGTGGCCAAGCCAGTCAGGATTCGAACCCAGAGCTTTTCTTTTTCTTTTTTTTTTTTAATCACTTCTCCCCGTTTTCTAAAATACGGATAGCAGAGGGCTTGCAGCAACCTCTAAGAGGCATCTTCCTCCATCGCATCCATTCCTTTTCCCCTCAGAAGAGCTCTTGGTTCCCTTATGTGGCTGTGGGAGGGGAGGGCCACACACCCCCACTTGTAGTCCACAGGGCCTAGGCCCCAAAAGCAGAGGACACGGCCCAGGCCTAAGCTTGTTGGTGTGTTGCACCCAAGGCCACACTTACTGGTTCAGGTATGGGCTTGGGACCCAACTGACAGGTCTCTGGCTGGGAAGGTGACACTGAACCAGAGAGCATGTGAGGCTTGGCCCTGAGCCTGCCACCTTGGGAGATTCGGGGAGAGAGAGGGACAAGGCATGTTCTGGGAGTATCCTTGATTCGCTACACCAAGCCCTGCCTGAGCTGGAATTACCTGGGCCATGCAGTGATGTGAGCTCAAGGCTGCACATCCAGGAAGCGGCTGAATTGGGATTTGAAGTGGGCCTGGAGCCCTTGCCGTGCACCAGAAGAAAGATGGTGGCCACACTACAGCCTGATAAAGTGGTTTCCACTCTTCCCTGTGATCCTCTCTCCACTGACCTGGCCCTTTTACTGTCCCTCAACCTCACCTGGAACCCACAAGGCTTATTCATTTATGACCAGTATAGCCTTGATCAGATGGCTAGAAATTCCTGCCCTGAATGCTTTTACTAGATTATACTTAGGAATTTTACCCATAAAAGGCTGGTGGTGCCATCCTAAGCTGCTGGGGATAGGGAGGAGTGCTGATGGTTCCTGATGCTACTGTGGGGTTTCCAGTGTGCCCAGGTTTGCTCTGTGTCAGGTACTCTCCTTGTGCTGGAGAGCCAAGGGTGAGCAAACACAGAAACCTGTCCTGCCCGTGAGGATCTACCAGTCTAGTGCCCATGGAAACCACTAGGCCTCCTTCCAGGAGGAGTTCAGGAATTACCAATAAATGCTACATTCAGGTCTGCATTCTTAGATTAGGGCATGCCGTGGAATTCTGCAGCTTTAGCCCATTTGGGGCTGATTCAATGCCTATCTGTTGTGTGCCTGGATGTTGAACATGAGGGAGAATAATAAGGGATGTTACTTTTCATAATTGGGTATCAGTCGGAGTCTCAGGAGGAAACAGATGGCACGTTCAAAAGGGGTGTTAGAAGAGAATTTAAAGGTGTGAAAGCCAACACGGGGGTGTAAAGCCCCCAGTGGGAAGCTGCCACCACCCATCGGCAAAAGAGCCAGGGGAAGCAAGGTGGGGCTGGAGAATCCAGAAAGAGCCTAACTGCGGCTTTCCCGCGGATCTGCTGTTGCGTGACTACAGCCATGAGCAGTGTATGTCCCCATTCTGTACCTATAGCTCAGCCTTTCTCCTGGGCTCCAGCCCACCCGTGCCTGACAGAGGTCTCCACCTGAGTCTGCCACAGACAAGGCAAATACAACTTGTGAAAATCAGAACTCAAAGCTGGATGGCTACATGGGTTGGTGACGCATGTGCCCAGCAAACCAGGGGGACCAAAATATGAGGAGAATGGAAAGTATTTTAATACATTGCTATTTCTAAAAAGGTGTCTAAGTGTGCAAGGTGGTTATAGCAGCGCTGGGATGATTAGATGGTTATAAGGACAAAAGTGGACCTGCCTCTTATGTCACACCATGCACAAAATAAAACTCTTGTAACTGCTAAAAGTTCTAAATTTCTAGAAGAAAACATAAGAGAAAATCTTTACAAACTTAGGCTAAGCGAAGGCTTCTTAGGTGGGACAAAAACTATGAGCCCAAAGCAAAACTATGAACTGACTCTCAAAATTTAAATCCTCTCTTCTTCAAAAGACACAACTAAGAAAATTAAAAGGCAGACTACAGACCTGAGAGGTTATTTTCAAAACAATTATTTGACAGAGGACTTGTATCCAGAATATAAGAAAACTCCTACAATTTGATAATAAGAGAAATAACCTAATTCTTTCAAATGGTCAAAAAGCTTTGTTTCTCGAAAGAGGGCATATGGATCTCCAATAGGCATATATGAAGATGGTGGTCATCAGCAAAATACAAATTTAAACCACGATGACAAATGATTTCATATCTGCTGAAATGGCTGAAATCTTAAAAAAAAAAAAAAAAAAGAAAAGAAAAGAAACTCTGACCATTCCAAGTCTGATGAAGTGATAGAATGGTATAACCACTTTGGAAAACAATCCAGCAGCTTCTTTAATAACTTAACTATATACTGAGCATATGATCGAGCCATTCCACTTCTAGGTATTTACCAGAAATAAATGAAAATAGAGGCTTGGGAGCACCTGGGTAGTGCAGTCGGTTAAATGTCTGACTCTTGGTTTCAGCTCAGGTCATGATCTCAGGGTCCCAGGTCTTCGGGGCTCCATGCTCAGCAGGGAGTCTGCTTGTCCCCTTCACCCGCCCCCCATCCCTCCCCCCTGTTTGCACTCTCTTTCTCTTTCTCTCTCTCTCAAATAAAACCGTTTTTTATTTATTTTTTTAAGATTTTATTTATTTATTTATTTATTTGAAAGAGAGAGAAACAGCATGAGAGGGGAGAGGGTCAGAGGGAGAAGCAGGCTCCCCGCTGAGCCGGGAGCCTGATGTGGGACTCCATCCCAGGACTCCGGGATCATGACTGGAGCCGAAAGCAGTCGCTTAACCAACTGAGCCACCCAGGCGCCCTAAAATCGTTTCTTAAAAAAAGAAAATATAGGCTTGTACACAAATGCATGTAAGAGTCTTTTCATAATAGCCAAAACCTGAAGGCAATCCAAATATCCAACAACACATGAATGGATAAACAAAGTGTATTATTATTATACAATGGAATACTACCTGGAATTAAAAATAAACACACTACTGATACACACAACAGCACGATGAATCTAAGAAGCATGATGCAGAGTAAAAGAAGCCAGACATAAAAGGGTATTTTCTCAATTATTCCATTTATATGATGTTCCAAACAAGGCAAAGTAGTTTTAGTGTGACAGAAATCAGAACCGTGTTTGCCTGGGCTAGCAGGTGTAGGGACTGAGCGTGAAGGTGCACCAGGGAAATTTCTGTATTGATGGGAACATTCTCTATCTTGACTGGGGTGGTGGTTACCTGAAAGGTATACACAGCTGACGAAACTCATTGAAATGTGCACTTAAAATGTATGCGTTTATTGTTTAAAATGTGTGTAAATAAGTTACAGCTCAATAAAGTTGATCTTTGAAAATTTATTTAAGCAGTCGCAGGAAAAATCAGAATGCTGTTGGGCTTCATGTAAGGTAGACCGAAAGCACTGTTATCTTGTCAGCGCTCAGGCTCCCTCAGTCTCAACCAGGCGCTGCTGGAAGTCGCGATCTACTTCCCACTCCCCAAGACTCCTTCCCACCACCCCACCCCACCCCCAGGTTGGCTCCGTGGATTTATTCCCGATGACATCCTCTCACTCATCACCAATTCCAATGTGTGTGTTTTCTTCACACCACAAAGCAAGTCACCACACCAGCTCGGGGTCCTAGCATTTGACTCAATTCTGACACTATCTGCTGGAGAGAGTGTCAGATTCCACAGAAGGGCTCAGTCCCACAGGACTGCCCCCGCCACACACACACACACACACACACACACACACATATACACACACACACACTTCAGCCATCAGTTGCAAGTCCAGGTCGTCACCTGGGCTTCTGACTCACTGGCTATTGATTGGACAGTCCCACGATCCCCTCCTTGGGTTCCATTAATTTGTTAGAGTGGCTCACAGAACTCAGAAAAACACTTAACTAGATCACTGGTTTAATATCAAAGGCTCTTACTCAGGAACAGTCAGATGAAAGAGATGCACAGGGCAAGGTATGGGGGGAAAAGACAGGAGCTTCCATGCCTTGTCCTAGCACCCCAGTCTCCCCACATCGCACCATGTGTTCTCAACGTCAAAGCTCTTGGAACCTCATCCTTCTGGGTTTTTACGGAGGCTTCATTATATAGGCATGATTGACTAAGTCATTGGCCATTGCTGATTGAATTAAATTGCCAGCATCTTCCTTCCCTTCTCCCCCCAGAAGTCAGGGGGCAGGACTGTAAGTTCCAACCCTCCAATCTCAGGGCTGGTTCTGGCAACCACCCCCATTCATAGGTGGGGGTCCTAAAGCCACCTCACTAACATAACAAAAGACGACTTCATTGCTCTCTTAGGAAATCCTAAGGGTTTTAGGAGCTCTGGGCCTGAAAAGGGGACAAAGACCAAATACACACTTCTTATCATTAAGTCACAACATCACACTCCCTCTCTTCTGCCCTCATACCCCATCACCACTAAGTCCTCCTGCTCCCCACACTCCTCCACTTGGACTTCTCTCCATCCCCACAGCCTCCAGGCTCATTCAGCCTCCTTCACAATCTGTTTCCTGTTTCCCTTGCTCCTCCCCGGCTGCAACCCACAGTGCTAGCAACATGACTTGCAACATCTCTGCTTCCAATCCTCCTACCGCCCCTCAGATGGAGAGGGCTCCCTGCCCACCCAGTACCCACTCTCCTCTCCTCCCTTAGAGAAAGAGCCAATTTTGGTGGGATTGGCAATGGGCCCAACTGAGAAACTACATCGCCAAGCCCTTTCAGATACATGTCTAAGTTTTGCACAACAGTATGGCGGTGGGAGTTACTTGACGGGGCTTCCAGAAAAGCACATTTACCAAAGAACTGACTCAGCTGGGAGACCCATTTGACCTTCTTCGTAGGCCCTCTTTCTTATTGGCTGGGATGCTAACATGTTGCCCAGGGCAGCAGTAGCTGTCTGGTGACCAGGAAGGGATTCTGGGAGGTTAACAACTGTGAACAGCCAACTTCTGGATACCTTTACAAAAGAGAGAAATACCTATCTTGCTTAGGCCACTATTGTTCTGTGTCTCCCTTACAAAGAGCTGAAAGTAATTCCTAGCTATTATAGTATCCTAACTGCCCTCCACATAAAGTCTTGGATTCAACATGGTGTGCAAGGTTCTTCGTGCCCTAACCCTCTAGATTTTTATGGATGAACTCCAGTGGGTTTATTAAATTATAAGCAAAATTGTGGGAGTGTGTGTGTGTGTTTGTGTGTGCATTTTTCCCTAGAAAGGGGATCACCAGTTTCCATCAGATTCTCAAAGGGACCTGGGACGCATGTCCCCCACAAAATGTTTTCAACCTTATATAGCCAGCTTGCTTAGTATGCATAATTATCCCCTTTTTACACAGTAGGAAACAGATTCTTAATGTTTAAGCACCTTGTAAAGTGCTACACTCTGGGCAAGTGAAGGGAGAAGAAGTAATGGATGAATTTGGGAGGAAAAGATGCCAGGAAAGAAGCAGCGTGTTTCTCATGGTTGGAAGCCAGAGCAGAGTGTCTGCATTTGCACTCTGGTCCTGGGATGTGCCAGGACTTTCCCGAGGCCTGCTGGGTCTCTATACCAGTATGGCTTTCATTACCGAGGGCAATCTTTTTAATGAGTTGTCTGCCTTCAGTTCTGCTCCACTGTAATGTTCTCCAGCTGATTTCTCAGTAATTGAGAGGCTCTGGCTTTTGAAGTCATCTCATCAACCCAGTATGTTGCTCTGTTCAATTTTGGGGTTACCCCTGAGAGGGGCAAGTGCCCATATTTCCCGGATGCATTAGAGCATGCACTCAGAGCCTTGTTCAGTGGCCAGAGGAGGGCTTACCGGGCCCAGCTGACTTCACTAACGCCTGTCTTCACTCAGTTCCAGGAGAGAGTTAGTGCAACTTAAGAAAAATCGCAAGGTTTGCTGAGCACCTGGTTTGCTAAGCCCCCTACCAAACCTCATAGACTCCCTTTGCAAGCCTTCTCATATCCTTGGAACAATATTATGAAGGATTTTGTGTAGTGGATACTTTCCCCCCTATATTTAGGTGCCCAGCGTCTGAACCTCCATACTGTGTTTGGGGTACTCCCTACTACATGAGTCCTTGAGAAAGGCAGGGTCCACCTCCCCCACTTTCCAGCCTCCCTTGCAGGCCACTGCCAGCCATTATTTCATGTCACATGAGAGCTGGAGACGCCAAGATGAGGGACAATGGAGAAACCAGCCTGGTAGAAGCAGAAACATCTCACTCCTGGCACCAACCCCTAGTGACCAGTACAGGAGCATAGCAAAGGCCATTTGTGGCATCTGGGACCTCCATGGCTACCGTGCTAACAGAGTCCTTGCAGGACAGGTTCAGTGGCTTCATGGTGGCCAACGTTCTGGCTGCCCCTTCTTCCAAGCCCAGTTGTCCTCTTCACGTCATAGGTGGGGAAACCGAGGTGCCTAGAGGAAAGTGACACATGGAGCATACTAGCTGGTCTGGGACTAGTGTCCACGTCTCCTAAGCTCGAGTCCAGTGCACTTCTCTCTGAGCGACAGTCCCTCCTTAACCTTGGAGGTCAACCAGGAAATACCAAAGCCACATAAAAATGTAGGTAGCATGTGAGTATCTCACTCCACAAAACAGGCATTTACGTAGCACTTAGTATGTACGCGGTAACTGCAGGGACTGGCAGAGGGTGTTAGCTATTGTTCTGTAACAGAGGATCCTTCAACTTAGTAGCTGAAAACAACAGGCATTTATCATTGCTCACGAGTCTTCGGGTCAGCTGAGTGGCTCTACTCGTCTCAGCTGGCTTATGTATGCATCTGCCGTCAGCTGCGTGTCATCCAGGCCGCTCTGCTGATCTTGGCTGGGATCTCTCCCATGCTCGCAGGTCAGTGGGCTGTAGGATGGTTCTCCTCCACGTGGACGTCACACTGTGGCAGGCTAGCCTAGGACTGTTCTCAGAGCGATGGTGGGGTCCAAGAGAGCAAGTGGAGGTATTCAAGGCTTTCTGAGGCCAAGGCTTGGGACTGGCACTCCTTCACTTTTACTGAATCCTACTGACCAAAGACAAGTCAACATGGCAGACCAGCTTCAAGAGGTGGGGTAATAGATTCCACTTCTTGTGGGAAGAGCTGCAAAAGTCACCTTACAAAGGACACACAATCCCAGGATAATACAAGAGACAGAAGTTATTTTACTTATATGCTGTCTATACCTCCACCTCATTGTCCAAAGGATTTAGGGGAGCTTGCAAAACAAAAAATAGAATTGAAAATGTAAGTGAGGAAACCAAAAGCTAGAGGAAAATCATAAGTTCTAGGAGGAAGTCAAGACTCTGAGGGAACAAATAATTCCCAGGGCCCCTGGGCTTCCCATGGCACACTCTCCTCCCATCTGACATGGACTCTCAGGACTGTGAATATCTCAAGTCAGGGAGTGTAGCTTATGCGCCCTTGACTGGTGCAGAGGTGGGTGTTCAGCTGAAGTCACTGATCTGCTCATGGTACACTCTGAGTTTCCCAGCAGCCAATGTAGAGGGAGGGGCATTTTGTTGTTGTTAGAGAGAAAATAATTCCCAACAAAACTTTCCCTTAACACCTACTGCCGGAAAAAAGTAATCCTCATGTAGGGTTTCCTCCAAGTGACACTAAATCTATAAAGGGGCAAGTACACCGCCCCCACACCCACCGTATCCTGACAGGAATAAAATACACAGGATACATGGAGCTGGCTCCTGGGCTGGCTCCAGGCGAAGGTGAGGGGCAAAGATTGACAGACATAAGACAGAGGGGAAACTAACATGATGTGGAAGTCATGTCAGATGTGTTGCTCTGCAAGATGGCAGAGGTATCTGGTACAAGAAGCAAGGGATGGTGCCCTGCAAGAGGGAGACATGGCCACCTTGGGGAGCCTCAGTCTGCCAGGCACTGTAGCATGCAACTGGAATCCCCTTCTCTCTCTGACAACTCCTCGTGATGGGCATTTCCTCCAGTACAGGAGAGAAAGCTGGGGCTCAAAGAAGTTAACGTGACTTGCCCAAGGTCCCATGGCTAGGAAGCAGCCAAAACCTGTTTGTTTCAGCCAATTTTCTTTCCCTAGGCCATATGGAGAAGCAATCCACCTCTTCAGGGGCCTCACCCTATTATATCAGAAATAGGGGGCGCCTGGGTGGCTCAGTCGGTTAAGCGACTGCCTTCGGCTCAGGTCATGATCCTGGAGTCCCGGGATCGAGTCCCGCATCGGGCTCCCTGCTCGGCGAGGAGCCTGCTTCTCCCTCTGATCCTGCCCCCTCTCATGTACTCTCTCTCATTCTCGCTCTCTCAAATGAATAAATAAATCTTTAAAAAAAAAAAAAAAAAAGAAATAGGAAGCTGTGTGGGTCAAGAGAACGAAATGCATGGCTCCTATAATTCACATTAATACCTGGATTTCAGAGTGTTTGCCTCATTTTTCAGGCTTCAACTTAGAGGAAACATATAGCATAATTACAAATTCTTTTTTTCCTATAATCACTTTTATAACTTGGGCGTGTTTTATTTGTTTATAATGTTCTTCTTCCATTAAGGAATTTGGGGTGGTGTAAAACAAAAACATATATAATGTATGATACATGGAACACAAGAACCACGGAAAAGGGAAATGTACTGGTCACAAGGTGGTATAGAATACCTGAGATTGAGCTTTGAATGTGGTTCTGAGCTTCCTGTCAACCAAAGCAAAAAAAAATACTAAGTTAGTTTTTCATATATTTTCAGAAGGGGAGGAGGGTATACCTTTTCCTCAGGTTTCTCCTAACACTGAATTCTGAAGGAAATTTATTTATGAAGGCATCACTGAGTGATAAAAAGATAGGATCTTCAGCACTATTTTTTTGTAATGAATGCATTCATGAATTTTATATGGCTGTCTATCAATAATTTAATGACCAGAAAATAAAATTCCAAGACAGGAATTCTGATGGATATTATAGGAAACTGTTAGCAATGCCCTCTTTATATATTTCTAGAGGTTTGCACAGAATTGTCTCTTTGGGTATTCAGGCACAGCATTGTGGTTCTTACTAGATTATTTCACTCCATATCAACCTTTTCAGCTGCAAGTGGTAGAAAACCCAACCCTAAAGTGGTTTATCAAAAAAAGAATTTTTGACTCATGTTATTGAAAAGTTCTGGCTTCAGGCACAGCTAGATCCAGGGGCTCAAATAAGGGGGGTTCTCTCAACAACTCTCAGCACTATGTTGGCATCACTCTCATGATTCTTGTGGTGGCAAAATGGTTCCTATAACTTTGAACCTTATATCTGATCTACATCATGCCCGGGGGGAGGAGGGGAAGAGTTCTCCCAGAGGAGAACTGTGCCAATGGCCTCAGGAAAAAAAGAATCTATTTCGTTTTCACCATCTCAGTTTTGTCATGAGAACATCCCACAGCCAATGATGGTGGTGAGAGGAACGTGACATCCACCCGGCTTAATTTGCAATCCCTTAACCTGACCACACACCTTGAGAGCTGCCAGAAAAGAGGAAGTGGATGGTGCAGAGAGAAACAGCAATGGTTATGGTGCATGTCTTCTCCAGTCATGGATCTGCGTGCAAGAAAAGGCGGCTTGGTCTATGAAATTAGATTGTTTTCAAAGGGCCTGAGAGATTACTGATTCCTTCCAGAATTTCATTCTGATACTTTTAAGGACCATTCAAATTTATGATCATTAAATTATTGGTAGAGAACTACCTAATCCACTTTCTAGAGGGGTAGAGAGGGTGATTTGACTATCCCCCTTACCATGCAGCAATATTACCATATCTCTTTCTCCTCCTATTTTATTGGTCCCAAGATGTACATTTCTTTGTGCATGTTAGCAATTCCCAAATTAGGCTGTGTGGTAGCTGTGAAGCCATCCAAAAATTAGGCCAGTTCGCTTCACTCCGGGAGCATGGGAGCCCTGCATTACTCCTGTTGCCCAGCCCTTTGAAGTTAGATGTGCCCATGTGACTTACTCGGGCTAACGGTATGGTTTCTGAGGAGGAGCCTTAAAGAGCCAACATGGTTTGCCATGTATCTCTGTCCCTGCCAAATGATCATGGAGCCTCTATTAGTCTGGGTTCCTGTTATGGGCTGAATTGCACCTCCCTCAAAACTCATATGTTGGGAGTCCTAAGTCCCAGTACCTCAGAATGGAGCTATATTTAGAAATAGGGCCTTTAAAGAGATAATGAAGTGAAAATGAGGTCATTAAGGTGGACCCTAATCCAATATGACTGGTGTCCTGACTAGAAGAAGACATTAGGACGCACACACCTGGGGAAGCCCATGTGAAGACTCAGGGAGAAAACCGCCATCTATAAGCCACAGCATGAGGCCTCAGAAGAAACTAGCCCTGCTGACATCTTGATCTTGGACTTCTAGCCTCCAGGACTGCAAGACAATACACTTCTGTTGTAGAAGCCCCCCAGTCTGTGGTACGTTGCTATGACAGCCCAAACAAATGAATAGAGTCCCCAGGCGACCACAGTGACATGTAACATCCCCTGCATTTGACATGTAACATAAGCTAGAAATAAACATTGGTTGGATGAGCCACTAGAACTTTGTGGCTGTTTGTTACTACAGCATAACCTCTTCCATCCTACTGAGAAGGATACGCCTTGCTGCTGATGTAACAGGAATTCAATGTACCCTAGTTTAATGGGCAGCCTTTCTTCTTTCTTAGAAGCAATACAACAATCATCTTGCAACCAGTATCATTTTCTATTAGTTGAAACACGGTATGTGCAGCGTGTAATTGTTGATAAAACACGGGTACATCCATGACTACTTTGCCTTTCCACAATAACACAGTTGTAGCAGAAATAATAATAGTAATAGCAATAATAGCAGCTACCATATTCAAGCACTTACCCGGTGAAAGCTACAATGCTAAGCACTTCCCATACTTGTATTTTTAATCCTCTCTAAAAACTCATGAGGCATATCATCCCCATTTGAAGATGAGGAAATTTAAGGAAGTAAAATGAACCCAGTGTCCCACCCGCTAGTAAATTATAGAACCCAAACCAAGGTCTCTAAGCTTGGGGACTCCGCTACATTCCATGAAGCTGCCTATGGACAAAACCTTTTCTTTCATTCTGTACATATCACGTATCTTTCATCTTAGGCTATGCATTATACTTAATAGTAATAAAACTTCTATGTTTTAGTTTAGTAATTCAAGCTTTCCCATGAAACCTAGGAAGCGTTTCTCACACAGACTTCAAATATCTAAATATACGTAGTCAACCGCCACATATAAACATGGTGGAATTTTTTATGCGTAATATCCATAGCACATGATAAGCCATCTTTTTTGTGTGTTCTGGTTGGAAAAACAACCCTTCTCTACAAACTGTGTGATGATTTATTCAATTGTTGTTATTCATGGCTAGGAAAAACTTAGAATGCTCAAAATAAGCAAAAACATTTCTACAGCTGCGGCAGATGTTCTGCGCCCCCCGCCCCGATACAAAGTTGGCCCCGAACACCGTTGATCACGCAGAAGTGCCAGCCTCATATTGAAGCTATTAGCACTTTAAAGGAGCATGTGCTAATGGGGATGTCCTTGAGAAAACTCTGATCACTGGTAGAGTGCCCAAGCTAATCTTTGACCCTGAAGTCAGTCCCGATCTCCAGGGCCCCTTGCAGGCAAGAGCACCCTTTCTCACACAACTGGAGCTGTATGGAGCAGGGACGGATGAGGTGTTAAGAGAGTCCTAATGAGCCATGTTACAGATGTGCAAAACAGCTGGGGGGATGATGTCACTATGTTCACCCTGCTGCCTCTGCTACTTGCTGCGGTTATTAGAAACAGACACTGGAGGAGGGCACCTAGAATACGTGCCCGTCCCTTCGCGACCACTCTCTGGTCCTAATTAGGTAGGCTGGGCCCCAGCTGCTGCACATAAACCCCACCAGGTGACTGCACACCACCTCGGTTTATAATCCAGATGAGCTCTGCTCCAGCTTGCACCAGAACGAGGCCATCTTCAGTGAGGGATTTATTTACCTTGTTACATTGTAAGCCTGACCCCTGGCTGGGTGAGGAGAAAAACGAAGTTCTCAGGGAAAAGATCTGAAAAGGACTACAATTAATCACAAACTTTGAACACGTTCAATTAAGAGTGTGATTCTTAAAGCGCCTTATGTCTGATGATGTCAGACTCTGTCACGGCTGTGAGTTTAAGACTTGTTTTCCAAAACAAACATGAGGAATCATCCTGTCTTGTTGCTAACTCCAAATATACATTTTTTTTCCCTCATTAAGCTGGAAAAGGAATCCCTTAAGTGCCTACTATGCACCAAGTGGTTACATAGAGTGGCTTATTTAATACTTGAACAACCCTGGGAAATTATTGCAGATGAAATTGGGCTCAGAGAGGTGTAGTCATCTCTCCAAAATCACACAGCTAGGAAGTGGAGTGGAACTGGAATTCAAGCAGCCATCCCCCAGACCATGTTTCTGACACCCCCCCCCCCACATTCACCACCACCCCTCATCCTAGGTCAGTTTCCTCGTTACATGTTCTACAACTGGTTTTGCTTTCCTCTGTTGTAATTACATGTTTATCAGAGCGATTAGATAAATCTTCCTGACCAAACTGTAAGCTCCATGAAGACAGAACCCACATTTTGGCAACCATTTATATAAGTCACTATTGGTTGCCACCTATTGTTCATGTCACCCCCTTTCTCCTTGCTAGCTGAGTCGAGATTTTGTTCCAGTATTTACTTCTCTTTCAAGTGACTCAAGGATAAATCCCAGTTAGTCTAAGCCAGTGATGGTTACCCCATTCCCCTTACCAGTAAATGCCTGGGGACATAGTCCTGAGGGCCAGTTCTGGCCAATGAGATATGAAGGGAAGCCAGCTGGAGGAATTCTGGGAAATTTTTCTCTGCTCTGAAAAGCAAAAGCATAGGAAGAAACAGTCTCTTCTCTTCCTCTTGGCATTGTCATCTGTGCATGAGATGCTTGGAACTGTAGCAGCTGTCGTGTGACTGTGGGAAGAGCCAGCCAAAGGGCAAAGCTGAGAACAGAGGGGGGAAATGGAAAGAACATAATGTGGAAATTGTGCGAATTCAATAACACATTCATTTATTCATCCCACTATTATTTATTGAGTGACTACTAAATACCAAACAATGAGAATGTAATAGTAAACAAAGTGAAAATGGTCTGCTCTTACAGAGTTCCCTCTAGTGAGACATTAAATAATTTGTAAATATCATATACAAGTGCAGGGAGTTACGCTTCCAGGAATGGTAGAGTAACTTGCTTTGTAATAACCTTCTTGCAAATTAACAATATACAATCTGGACAAAACAACTATTTGAAGACAATGGAGAGTTACCAAAAGCAGATAGAAACTGGAGGGAAGTTGACTAGGTTCTAAGCTATAAATATGCTCCAATTAATGTAGCCCAGAGTGACTACAACTCAAGCACAAACTGTTAGCTTTAGTGACTTAAAGAGTCAGAGAATGGAGTGAGGCTGCCAGAAGGGGAGAAAGCAGGGGGAAAATACTTGAAAAGAGAGAGCCACAAAATATGAAATCTCAAAAATCTGCATAAAAACTCTACCTCAAATTCTCATTGACTCCTAAACTGTGTATATGTAGGGAAGATTCCAAAGTTCTCAGCAAAAAGCAACAGCCTGGAAGTTGAAGAAATTGAGCAGTTTCACCTGCTATCCATAGCAGAGGAGACTGAGTTTGGAGTTTAAACTCAACCGAGTCAACTACTTGGTGGAGCAAAACCCAACATTCTTCAAAGAAAGATAACTGAATACAGAAGTCATACAAGGTATTGTTCAAAATCTTTGGTATACTATAAAAAAAAATTATCAGACATGCAAAGAAACAAAAAAGTGTGACTCACAGTCAAGAGAAAATAACCATCAATAGAAACCAATTCTGAGACAATCCAAATGTTTGAATTAGCAGAAAAGCATTTCACAGCAGGTACTATAAATATGTTCAAGGATTTTAAAGGAAAACATTGTCATAATTATAGAACAGATGAGGAATCTCAGCCAAGAAAGTAAAACTATTTAAAAAATAATAACACAATACATGCAAAGAAACAAATATACAAATGATTGTTAACTTCTCATCAAAAACAATAAAGTCCAGAAGACAATAAAAGGGCATCTTTAAAATGCTAAAAGAGGGTGCCTGGGTGGCTCAGTAGGTTAAGTGACCGACTTTTGGTTTTGGCTCAGGTCATGATCTCAGGGTTGTGGGATCGAGCCCCATGTAGGGCTCTGCGCTCAGCAGGGAGTCTGCTGCAGATTCTCTCTCTCCCTCTCCCCCTGCCCCTCCCCTGCTCTCTCTCAAAATAAATAAATAAATAAAATCTTAAAAATAATGTTCTAAAATGCTGAAAGAAAAGAATACCAGCCTAGTAGTCTATGTTATGTAAAAATAGCCTTTAAAAATGAAGCTAAGGGGCGCCTGGGTGGCTCAGGCGTTAAGCATCTGCCTTCAGCTCAGGTCATGATCCCAGGGTCCTGGGATCGAGCCCCACATCGGGCTCCCTGCTTGGCGGGAAACCTGCTTCTCCCTCTCTCACTCCCCCTGCTTGTGTTCCCTCTCTCGCTGTGTCTCTCTCTGTCCTATAAATAAATAAATAAAATCTTAAAAAAAAAAATGAAGGTAAAATAAAGATTTCTTTTTTCAGGTAAATAAAAATGTAGAGACTTTCTAAAGCTTTAATTTACAAAATGTACATAAAGAACTCCTACAACTCAAAAAACACAATATTTAAATTATTTTATTGCCAAAAGACTTGCACAGACATTTCACAAAGAAAGACATACCAATAACTTCTGAGCACATGAAAAAGCTGTCACCATCATTAGTCATCAGAGAGATGTAAATTAAAACTACAATGAGATACCTCTACATACCCACTAGGATGGCTAAAATTTAAAACCCTGACAGCTTTAAATATTGGCTAGGATGTGAAACAGTAGAAATTCTCATATATTGTTGCTGGAAGTACCAAATGGTACAACCACTTTAGAAAACTATCTGGGTGTTTTTATAAAGTTAAATAAATATGAGTTGTAGTCAAAAGAACTGTTACCCAGCCCCCACCAAACCAAACAAAACAAAAAAGAAAGAAAAAAGAAAAAAACATACGCCTACCCTATAATCTGACAATTCTATGCTTAAGTATTTATCCAGGAGAAATGAAAATTTAAGTTCACAAAAGCACATTTACATGAATCCTCATAGCAGCTTTACTCATTATAACCCCAGACTGGAAATAACCCAAATGTCCATCAACAGGAGAATGAATAAAGAAATCGTGGTATATTCATAAAATGCAATACTGCTTAACAAAAAGAAGGAACAAACTCATGACACATGCAATAACATAAATGCCTCACATACACATGACATTAGTTGAAAGAACCCACATACAAAAACAATACTTAATGTATAATTGAGTTTCTATGAAGTTCCAGGATAGGCAAAATCTAAATGATGAACCTACGCAAACAAAAACAGAAGTTGTTACAGAAGTAAGTATACATGTAATTCCCAGTTTAGTCAACTGAGAGGTTCTGGAAGCAATGACACATAGGTAAGCAAGGCACACACCCTGTACTCAGATCTTGCTTTCTAAATATCATTCCCCACTAAAGGGAACTAACAGATGCTTCTGGGGAAAACGCTGATTTCAGGGCTGGGGCAGATGAGGCGGGAACTTGTGATAGCGCCCAAAAGCCAGAATGGTGGTAAGTCAAAAGGACACAGGAGCCAACTTAGAGGGGCTTCCACTGCCAAATCTGAGACAACATAAATATCAAAATAAATATTTTACATCGAGTAAAATAAGAATTGGGGAGCCCATGATGATATAATATATTGTTAAAAAGAGTAAGTTCACAAATGGAGAAGAAAACGTTCTTTCTTACAAGAGGATGCCAGTTAATTAACATAAAAGGAAAGACAGAATTAGGAAATTATTAATGGATGATAAAATTAGAGAATGTTTGGTGAAGAGCAAGATATTTACATAGTCACAAACTATCTCTCCACAGATGATTTATTGAGTCTGAAGGGGAAGAGTAACATTCTAATGAAGAAACTTGGTAGATAGCACTTTAACCAAATGAGCAAAACTAGCATCACCAAAACTTAGACAAAGCAACCCCCTGTGCATCCTGACATGATGCCTTGAAAAAGACACAGTATCATTTTGCTGGTATTCCTGCCCCAAAATGCACAAGATGAATGTAATCATGAGGAAACACCAGCCGAACTCAAATTTAAGGATATGCTGCAAAATAACTAGCCTTTAGTCTTCAAAAGAGTTATGGCCATGAAAGATAAAGAAAGGCTGAGAGCCTATTCTATATTAAAGGAGGCTGAAAAACATGACAATGAACATAATCCTGGTCTTGAATTGGCTCCTGGGCTGGGGAAATGGCTAGTAAAGACAGGCTTACTGGGTCAACTGATAATATGTAAATAAGGTATGTAGATTACATAATAGGGATTGCATTAATGTTCATTTTCCTGATTTTGATCCTTGTAATAAAAGAGAATGTTTTTGTTCTTAGGCAAGACACACTGAAATATTTAGGGTTAAAGGGGCATCTATATATATGATTATATATATATGATTATATATATATATGCAGAGAGAGAGGAGAACAAATGAATGAATAGGTGAATGAATGAATGATAAAGCAAATGAAGTAGGAGGTAAATAACTGGCGAATCATGGTAAGGGATATTCCAGAATTCTTTATCCTGTCCTTGCAACTCTTCTGTAAGTTTGAATGGAAAACATTCCATTATACATTTTGATAAGTGCAATGAAGAGATAATGCACATTAAGCACTTAGCCCAGGGTAAGTACGTATTAAAGAGTACCTATTGTTCTCATTTTCAGAGGCAGAAGAAAACTGGAAGAAAGGACCTGAGTATCACAACAATAGATACCTCAGCCAGATTTCACCCAGCTCTCCCCTTACAGATGCGGTGGATGGACGCAAAGGTAGGGATGTCCTGAGGAGTGCAGAGTTCAGGTATTTTTTGGTTTTTGTTGTTTTACCCTATATCAGGAATATATACACAGTGTCCAGGGAAGTGTGAGCTGCATGCTATCTGCATTGACAATAACGGAGAGATGTTTTAAAATAGGGCTTGGCAGTTATTTAATGCAATCCAAAAATCCAAATTCATCCTACAGTAAGAGCTCGAAAACAAGTGACTGTTCAGTCCTCAAAATGTGGCTGAGTCTACACTCGTGTGGTTCACACATCTGTCGCTTTCTCGGCTGTATTGGTCAGGACACTGGTCAAGACCTGTGAGGTAGAAAGGAACAGAAAACCCAACCTGGAATGGGCTAAGCTAGAAAGCAATATATGTAAATAAATAGTCTGGGATCAAACAGGGTTCAGGCCTGGCTTGATTCAGCACCTTAGGTACTAGAACCCAGTCTCTCTCTGTCTCTGCTTCCATGGTTCTGCGGGCTCCACAAGCCGGCAGAATGGCTGCTGTAACTCCAGGCTCCTCTCTTCTCAGGTCCAAACTGAGCAGGAGAGAGTGGATACCTTTCCATGGTGCTTAAGATGCAGGCCTAGGGTTGTCTTTGATTGCCCCAGTTTGGCTTGGTTTGAAGCACATGTGCATTGCTAAACCAATGACTCTGGTTAGGAGCATAATAACATACGCTGACTGGCTTAGGCCAAAGGTAAGCAGCCTCTTGCCGGGGCTGTTGAAGGACTCACATCCAGTCTATGTAGCAACTGGTGTCCAAACTAAAATGGGGAGCTCTCTTAAGAGTAAACGGATGTTGAACATTTCTCAGTTACCCTGACCCAACAATAGCTACTGAAAGGAGTACCCCTATATCTCATGTAAGCTTCCCCCTCTCTCCATATACACATATAACCAAGCCACAGAGAACTGAGCATGGGAGCCTAAGGGAACCAATCCCTGGGTCTGGCTAAGAGCCAATCAGATGCCTTCTCTGTGACAGAGTCACTGCCAAAGGGGCCCCAATTCTTCAGCCCTTTGCAATGTGACATTTCAGCTTTTCCCATCAAGAGGGAGAGCTTATTTCCCCTTTCCTTGAATCTGGGCTGGCCTGTGACTTACTGTGGACAATAGAATATAGTAGAAGTGATGGTGTACAAGTTCTCAGACTAGCGCTTAAGAGAGCTTGAGTACTTCTATTCTCTCTTGCTTGAGTCTTTGCTTCTCCATGAGGACATGACTGAGCTAGCCTGTAGGAGAATAAGACACAAGGAGCAGAGCCGAGTCGGTCCATGTGCCCCTGGTGAGGGCCAGACATGTGAGGAAACTTATCCAAGATTCACAAAGCCACCCAGCTAACCGAAAGCTGACCACAAACGCACATCACAGTCCCGCCAAGCTCCGCTCAGCCCAGCAACCCACAGACTAGCATGCAAAAATAAATGTTGACTGTTGTTTGCCTCTGAGATGTTCATGATCGTTACGCAGCACGACTGTGGCAATAGATAACTGATACACTCTCCCGAAAACCATCTGAGAATCTCAAAGATGGCAGCCACGGATGGATGGTGCTGAACTTGTAGAGTCATGTGGAGCTGGGGTTGGAGGTGGTGCCAAAATCTTGGCGCAAGCCAAAGTGGTGGAGAGACAGAAACCACAAGGAAGCAGAGAGGCCGGTCTGCTGCCTCTCAGAAACAGATGCCAGGCGGCACCACAAAGGGAGAGACGGGAAAATGAGTTGCCAGACCACTTTCTAGTTCCCACAAGGCTGGGCTTAACTCTGCACTTTCTTGTCACGAGAATCCCTTTTATTATTCCCCAATTAATCACCCTTTTATCTGAGTTATTTTAAATGGCTTTCTGTTCCTTACAACCATCCTTTACTACCGTGGAGGAGACAGATGTCCATGTTTGCAATCCTATTTAAAAAATAATGTGATTTCACATATATATGTGGGTTCAAACATTGGCTGCATAGCCAGAAATATCAGGATATAGTTGCAGGATCTATACCCACCTCTGTGATTCAAAGGCACTGGGGCTTCTGGATGAACATCATTAGCATCCTGACCTCGCATGTCTTCTTAAAACCGAGCCCACGGACTGTACAGGTATCTGTTCCTCCAGACCCATCGCCAGGTGTGTGCAGCAAAGGCAGACACTTAAACCTTAACCAAGACTCTTGACCCCCCAGGAAAACTGAGATCCTCTCTGGAAAATGTGACCGTGTTCACAAAATGGTGTGGGCTCCTCCAAATCTGTGACCACAGAGTGGTCCGGGCAGTTTGGCCCTGAAATACGAACTCTGCTACTAGTTGTGGAACATGTGCGTCCAGTGTGAGTCTCGATTTCTGCATTTCCACCGACAGAAAAGCACATAATGTAGTTTCTGTGCCCTGCACTCTCAACTACCGGTTGACTCAGACGTCTCTTTGCATCTTGAGGAGCCACTCGGGGGTGGGGGTCAATAGGTCAGGTCTCTCCAAGGCCTTCAAATTCCCGAATTCTCAGGTCTGAGGAATCCCCAAGTTGCCCAGGAAGCTGCATGAAATTCAATGGTTCTTCATACACAACCCAAACTTCTTTCAAAGATCCCCCACACCGACAAGAGAAAAGGGAAAATTCCCGACTCCGTGGATTTCTTCCTCCCCCACAGCCTCCAGTGAATTTCAGCTGCTAAGTTCCCACCGCAGACCTTCCTGATGGTTGAGGGATGAAAGGAGGGTGGGGCAGTCTCCTTTTCGGACTCAAGGAGAGGGTTAAAACCGTTTTCCCTTTCCCTGCAGGTGCCCCTCTGGGGTAAGTGAACTCAGCTTTTCCATGTTTAGACCAAACGCCTCAAATTCCTTCCTGGCAGGTGTTCATGGATGTGGGCAAATTAGATTTTGAAAGTATTTTTGCCACAAGTCTCCAGCCTACAAAGTCGGTTGCTGCTGGAAGTCCCAGGCTAGCCAGCACTGCCTTACTGAGGCGCTGGAAGCTGGGGCAGATGAAGAGGGGAAGTAATAAGGCATGGAATTCAGAATCAGAGAAATCTGGGTTCGAATTCTCACACCGCCACTCATTGGCTGTGCAGCTTTGCACACGTCACTGCAGCTCTCTGAGCCGTGGGGTCCTCATTTGGAAAGCAGGTAGACTCACGCTTTCCTCACCAGGGCATTTGGGAATCCAACAAGACGTCACATGCAAAGTGCCTGGCTCATACTTAGTATTTAATAAATGGCTGTGCATTCGTCAGGGTTCTTGACTGCGAGCTGTGTGGTAATCAAATGGAATTTACTGGAAGGCTATCAGGGGCTCACAGAATTGGCAGAGAGTAGGGATAAAGTCTGGAAAATGGCCAGAAACCAAGAGACTGCTGGAGGGTTAAGCAACAGGGCCTTCGTAAGGTCATGGGCCATGGCCAACATGCCACCGCTGACCCTGAATGGCTCACACAAGTTTCCAGGTCCTGGAGGGAACCTCTGGTTGCCCTCACCTGGATTATATGGTCACTACCTGCTTGTAGCTCGAGCAGAGAGAGAGAACTGGCTGTCTGGGTATCTGTGGAGGGGGCAGGCGCATCGCCTGCCCACCCATGACTACACACAATGGCAGAAGGATAGGTCTCCATGGGGAAATCGAGGTGTTGTTAGAAGGCAGGTTTGGATGCCGAATAGCCCCAAACCTTCAAATGCACACTGCAGATGTCACTATTTAAATCGGGGACAGAAGGCAGATACTTCTCCATGAAACCGGGGGCGGAGTTATGTGGCATGAAGGGAAAGGGTGGGCTTGGGCTTCTAGCAAGCTCCATTCCTTCCGGTGAAGGAAGCTAAGAGGGGCAGTGCCAAGCCTCCGTCTGTGTAACCTTGGGCAAGCAGCTTCACCTGTCTGTGTGAGCTTCTGTTCTGAGCAGGAGAATGACAGCTGTGAGGGTCCAGCAAGATGATCCACCTAGAACACACCCAGAACAAGAGCAGGCACATGGTAAACACAGTGAGAGTTAGCTACGGTGATCTCTGTGCCTCCTGCACGGAGAACCGGGCTGGGGGCCCCAAAACAGAGAAACAGGGGGGTGAGCGTGTTCCCCTTGCGGGACAGGTATGTTGCACACGTGGGCCAGGAATAAACAGCTTTCTCAGACAGGGCACAGACACCCACTGAGGTTGCTGAGTCTGGGCTTTTCTGGGGCTTCCAGCAATAACACACAGTCATTAGCAACTTCGAGCCCTGGGGGTATGTGTTTCTCTCCTAATGTAAAATGCCTCCCCACCTACAACACTCCCCCAAATCACACTCAGTTCTGTCCTCGGAGGTTTTCCAGGGACATTGAGCAACTTACCTATTTCGCAGCCCAGAGCTTTCCATCCCACCCACTCACGACTCCGCCGAAATGTCAGAGGAACCCCGGCCCAGCTTCATGTAACCCGAGAGTTGCCACGGGCAGCCACCCCACGGAAAGAGCATCTGGTTCAGTGAAAACATTTGAGACAGAGCAGACATACACATCTCTCTTTTTCTTTTTTCTGGAAGATGATTTTCCACAGTTAGCCGCAAGATCCATTTCCTAAATGAGAAAATAATGGCTTGTATGTAGCTATTTGGAGGCAAAGCATTTATCATTGATTAACTGCACAGCCTTTTCGAAGCCCCTATTCAATAGGAGCACTCTATTACATGCCCTTAAAGGATGACAGGGGGAAAGCAAAATAAACCTAGGATTTGCTTCACCACTTAGTTTCTCCTGGTTTCCAGGTTTCCCACCCTCATTGTTTGCTCGCAATGTGGTACAGTTCTGACTTTGTCACACCCGTGCTTCAAATGCTTTATTGACTTTCCATTACTTTTCAGGAGCCTCGGCACAGTTTACGAAGTCTTTCAGGACCTGGCTGCTGCCCACTTCTCCAGCCTTTGTTCCTTCCCCGTCCCTCGTGCCTTCTGCCTCCAGTCATTTACTCATTCATTTTCCATTCATTCATTCCCTAATACTTACTGGGCAGCCCCTCCAAATCGGATACTCTGTCAGCTGCTAGGGATACAGCAGGGGGGACAAGACAAATGAGGTCCCTTCTCTTAAGAAGCTTATATTCTAGCGGGATGTAAATGACAACAAGAGAAAGAAAGAAACAGGAGCGTTCCAGACTATGAAAAGTGCCACAAGGAAAATGCAACAGGGGGATGTGGTAGTGACAGGGGAAAGGGCTAGACATCTTTAGAGGGGGTGGTCAAAGGAAGGCTGTGATAGGAGAACTGAGAACCAGCCCTTCCCAGTGACTGGCAATTCTGTGATCGTCCAATATGCGGTCTAGCCTCCGTGCATGCGCACATCCCACTGCCTCCTCCCAAATGCCCTCACCACCACCACCCCTCCCCCGGTGCCTCTTCTGCCTGGGAGGCTGGCTCCGTATCATCTCCACAGAGAAGCCGGTCCCAATCTGCCAAGGGCCAGCTTGGGTACCTCCTCTGTTAGCCGCAGATGCCCTGAGCCTTTCCCCAGCCTAACCCCCACTGACTGCCGCACACCTACTCCACCCCACGATGCCCAGCGTCACCAGAGCAGAGCCCAGAAGTCACCTCTGCCTCGGGTGCAGAACCAGGGAAGGAGGAAAAAGCAGAGGGGGGCTGGGGCACCCAGATGGGGTCTGAGCTTGGTGAACATCCACAGTTTTTCCAGCATTTTTTATTTGATTAAATCCCAAAGGACATGTTTTCCTCCAGCTCCTTTTTCCTTTAACTTTTAAGCCATATGGTTCTGATTCATTTATACTTAACTAATTACAACATTGGTTTTGTAAGAGCTATTTGATGTCCGTGAGTCTTCTGAGCCCTTTCATACAATTTTCTAACCCTTTTTACTGTGAAACCCGAAGTGGTCTTTCGCCAGCAGTAAACAGCGTCCAGCGCCAGAAGGTTACGGTTTGGTCTTGGTTTGGTCACAGGGACCAAGCCTTGTGGTTACAAGGCCTTGGAATTTGGCAGAATGTGTTTTCTGACTCGCAGTGAAATTCTAAAAAGGTCCTCAGAAAAATGAGAAGAGGACACGTAAATAAGACAAGCAGCTCTTAAAAAGTAAGGCCCTTACCTCCGGAGAAGCCCTCCTGTAGTCATGGCTTCCTCCAGCCTTCCCCCAGGAAGAGCATCCGGGAGCTTGATTGCTCAATAAACTCCAAAAGCATTTTCACTTCACAATCCTGCTGTGCCTCTGAGGATATAAGAAAGTGGCATTTGTGTAAACAGGTAGGATTTTATAAGGATGCCTGTGTTCCAGCCAACTTGGCAGCAAAGAAATTCTATTTTTGTTATAGGAGAGGAAAGGAACTAAAACCGGCTGAGGGCCCACCGTGTGCCAGGCGCTCTGTAAAGCCAAGGGCATACCGAAATGAGAAAGGCGCTCCTCACTCTTCACGAGTTTAGAGTCTAGTGTTGTAATAATGCACAGTAGCAACTACCATTGACTGACCACAGTATACCAGGCATGATACTGAATGCTTCCAGAATGCTATTTCAATTAATATTTGTGATCACTTCGAAGGTCAGAGTCCTCCCTATCTCCCACTAGCACATGAGGAAAGCGAGTCTCCAAGAACAGAGGTGACATAGTTGGTAAGCACCAGAGTTAGGATTGGAATCCACGTGAGTCTAACCCCCAAGACCATAGTCCATGAAAAGAAGCTTATAGGAAGGTCCATCTTCTGAGAATGCCAGGAATCAGGCCAAAGATCTTCATCATAAAGGTCAGAGAATGAGGCATGGGTGGAGAAGATGTGGACTAATATCATTGAACACCTACTATGTGCCAGGCACAACCACCCAGGAGCTAAGCCGTCATCATACTCTCATTCTGTGGATAAGGATGCTAAGGCTCAGGTTGGTGAGGTCACTTGTCCAAGGCCACATGGCCAGAATAAAGGACTGCTAGAGTTTGGACCCCATTCTGTTTGACTTCAAGGTTCTCTGAACACATCCTTACACACGAGATGACCTCTCTTTCCCGCCGGGTCAGTGATAAAATCACCGTCTCCTGCATTCACCTAAAATCTATGTGAAGTGGGACAGTTCAGATGAAGTCAAGGTGAGGCCTATGTAAACCAACTTCAGAGATAAGGAGTTCGGCCAGGAGGGAGGGCTTAGGAAATGGAAATGGGGTTTGGAATGTCAGACAATGGGAAAGGTGTATGAAATGCAGTCATCCCAATAGTAAATGTGCAAAGTTCTCAACACAATGAGGAGGGAGCAGACCACAGCCACATTTGGGTGGAAGCCGAAGGAATAGAAAAGTGAAACCATGACACCAAAATGTGTCTATATGTTGGTCAAGAGAGAAGGGAATTTGCAGGTGGATGACAATTTGCAGTCTCTTTTAAAAAGAAAAAGAGAGGAAAACCTGTACAGAGAGATCTGCCAAGGCCCAGCCATGTTCAAATAGGTTTATCTCACTTAGCACATTTTCTCATTTCCTCTTTACAGGGTCCTTCAAAAATTGGCCTGATTCTCATCTGCATCATGCAGAGGAGAAAAAGAAAAGCTCAGAGACATAACATGATTTTCTCAAAGTCTTAGACCTTGAAGGCATATATTGCATCGTGTCAAGTGGCCTGCATAAAAGCCTCTGATGGCTTTCCATTGTTGTCAGAATAAAACATGAATGTCGTACCAGACCTGTAAGGCCCTGTGTGATCTGGCTCCTGCTGGCAGCTCCAACCACATCCTCAGCTCCAGCCCCCCCACCCTGAATATTCCAGTCCCGAGTTCATTTTTAGCTCGTTGGATCCACTGTTTTATTTCCAATTTGGGGCCTTCGTATATGCTGTTTCTCTGGCCATAAGAGCGTCCTTCCTCCAGCTCTTGATCCATCTGGATCCTTTGATTATTCAAGCTTTAGTTCAAATGACTTCTCCAAGGAGCTTTTCTTGACTGCACAATCCACAGTGGGCCCTCCCACTGCTCTCTCAGACTGTACCCCATCTTTTATCACAGACTGTGGTTAGTTTTATATTGCAGTGTTTTCTTGTCTATTGTCCATCTCCCCACCTAGGTTATAAGCTCCATGACAGCAGACTTTGTTCAAACCCTCACATGAAACATCCCTTACTATGACCCAATGCCAATTCAGGATATGTTCAAATAGAGCCTTTCTAACAGAGATGTCCACCCAGCACTGCCCCACTCACAGCCCCTACTGTAGGGGGAGCCACAAGTAGGCCCCATGATGCCAGGAGGGTTGGACACCCGATGGATGGAGAGCAGACCCTCACATGAGCCCCCCTCCCCCCCCCGCAGCACAGCAATTTCGAGGGAGGGTGGATATCTGACCTGAGAATCCACAAGCTGACAAGCAACCTAAGATGTGTCATGAAACAGTGGACTGGCCTATCCTACTCCTCCTTCCAGACTTTCCAGTGAAACCTGAAGTTGGAAGGGTGTCATATGATGGGAGTTGATGGGCCACCTGCTCGTGGAGATTTGGGGAAGCAGAATCCTTGAGAAGGCAGGGGACTCTAGTGAATGAAGTTAGATCAGAGATGCCACAAGAGAAGAGATGCAGGAGCCTCCTGTCCCCAGGGCTGGGTTCTGCCCGGACCACGATGCCAGGTCCCACCAAGGGGGATCCTTCAGTGAACCTCTTTTTCCAGAAGGCAACTAGCAGTTGCTTGCACCAAAAAGGAATCTCCAAACTGAAGCAATCTCCAAGCCAAAGTTATATACCAAAAATGTGTTTGAGCATGTGGTGAGAGGGTAGGGGTTGTCAATATCCTACATACATGAAGAATCACAGAATTTTTTCAGGAAAGATGTGCCAATGAAAACTGTGCTAAAGGGATTGTCTCCCTGACCTCTTCCGTAAGTATATTGCCAGGACAGCAGATGTATCAGTCATGACTCTTCCCATTATAAGAGACAGAAACCCAACTCAGAGTGGCTTCAGGAACTGATGAATCCAGGTACTCAAATGTGCCTTCCATCATCTCTCAGCTCTGCTTCCCTCTGCTTCAACTTCTTTCTCAAATATGCTCTGAGTTTCTCAGAGCCCAGCATCTTGATTTACATCCCTGCCAGCAGAAGAGAAACTTGTCTTTCCTAAGAGTTTTACAAAAGTAAACAGGATTGCAGACACTAGATGATTTGGGCATTCGGTCTTAAACTTTGGTCAGATGAAAGGAATGCTCTGATAGGTCAGAACCAGATCATGTGACCATCCCTGCCACATGGGAGGGGAATGAGGGAACAAGAGAAGATTCTGTCTTCCCTAACACATGGACTCAGTGGAGTTGAGGTAGTTCTCCCAAAGAAAAACTGGAATGTGTCACCAAAAGAAGAGGGACAGGATGCTAAGGAGGCAAATACTCCAGATGCCCCTCTAGGAAAGTACAATATACTCTAGGCAAAGGCCATTTGCTCTCCTCCTCCAAGGTCATCTGATTATTAGAGGAAACTTGTAGCAACTGAAGCTGCATGAAAGCTTCTCCTAGACCTGGTCCTTGGGATCACAGCCTTACCCGAGAGCACATTTATTTGAGGAACATGGCCTCCTTCTTGAGCAGCATCTGAAATAATCAAAGGGACAGAGTGGTTTCTAAGTAAGACAAATCCTAGGCTAGAGGTTCTGATCTTCACTCTGCCACCTACCTGCTGGGTGATCTTGAGCAAATCCTCTCCTTTCTCTGAGCCTCAGCCTCCTAACCTATGAGATGTCAGTAAAAATACCCACCTTGCAGATTTGCTATGAGGATTCAGTGAGTTTATGCAAGTAGAGGACTCGAGCCAGTGCCTACTATAACATAACACTCAAGAAATGGTGATGATGGTGATGGTGATGATGATGATGGAAAAAAAGACAGAGGAAGAAGAGATAATGATGATGTTAGGGCTAGACTTCAGCCTTCAGATTCAGAGGCTTTGAGCTGGAAAGGACCTTGGAAGGTCACCTGGGCCATCCAACTCCTATGATCTACAAAGACCATTAAGAGATAGGATTTCACTTTGTTCAAGTTGGGGAAACTGAGGCTTAGAAGGAAGAAGTTTGCCCAAGCTCTCTGAACCAAAGAAGTTGCAGAAATCCAGGTTGGTCAGTTCCAAAGCCAGGGCTCTCTACCAGAGCCTGCAACTGACCCAGCACATTGCTGAACTCTTTCAGTCCAGCAGAATGTACACAGTGCCTCCAAGTGAGCACACCTATGATTTTGTGGCTTTGCACCCATGCACTGGAGGAGGGGCCACTGCATCCTAGGACCCTCACCTCTTTTTCTTTGGGCTTTCTTTCTACCCTCCGTGAATACCAGACCAAAAAATAAGGTAAAAGAAAAAAGAAAGAAAAGGAAAAAAAAAAAAAAAAAACCCTTCTATTTAAAAATTAAAAAAGAACACGAATTATAAGAGACACCCATATTTCAAAAGCAATTTCACATCTGCACTGAAATTCCTCCACTGACAAACACTCACAGATAAGAACAAAGCTATGCACTGAAGAAAAAGTAGGCCAACTCTGCCTACTTCCCACAGACGGTGTGAAGCAGTCATGCGCATCCATTTCAGTCTTGGCCATCACGTTATTCATTAGTGTTGGCCCATGAGCTGTTTAAAGAAGTGTCTTCTTACCATAAAAAGAAGAAAGTCAAAGTAAAAACATCTTTGGATACATCTTTGAAGAGTTGAAAAGAACCAAGTCGGGCCAGAATCAATGCCAGTACATCCCTGGTCCTTTACACAGACACGTACCCTGGAGCAGCGTATATAGGATGTCTCTTCAGGCTCAGAAAGAAAGAGACTTCAACACAGCCTCCTGGACACATGTTTGTACATGGATATGTTCTGAATCTCTCTCAGCAGCAACAGCACTGAGCACCGCCTTAGTTGAACCAGACAGTTCAGGGTATTGTCTAGAGATGACCAAACCTTACATCTCGCCCCGGCAGACACTGTTGGTTGCCCATACAACAGCCATTCCCCTCCTCTCTCTTCCTTCCTGGTGAAATCTCTCTCCGATAACAGAAACTGAAAATGGCAGACACTTCCTCAGATTATCTTGAATCTATATTACCAACCAATGAAATGTAAGAAGGAAACTCTAAGGATTTAAGAAAAATAATAGATGCAGGGGGAGAGCTTGGTGCTCCCTGCTGTGGATAGTACCCTGTGAAGGTGTGATGCCTGGAGCTGCCACAGCCATTTTGCAGTCATGAAGGGACAAGCTTGAAGACAAAAACAACAGGCTAAGGTTGGAAAGATGCCGGCTTCTGGATGACCAGGCTGAACCGCAAGCCAAGCCCAGCACCCCTACTTTGAAGACTACTTGATGTGTAAGAAAATAAAAGTATTAGATAGTTAAACCCCTGTTAGTTGAGTATTCTGTTACTTGCAACTGAAAATGTTCCAAGTGATACACTCGTGAGACTACGATGTATAGATCAGGAACCGAGACAGAGAGAAGGCGGCTCTGCCCCACTCCAGGGACTACACCTGATGGACAGCCCAACCCACATGTGTGGAGCCCGGGCAGCCGTGTCTGTACCACATGGCCCCACCTCCTGGCCACAGCTGACCGTACCGGGCATGGACACCTCACCACCTGAGTCTCTCTGCTGGGACTTGAGAATTGGGGTTCAGAGGCAACTAGATAGTTTCTGTATGTAAGTTTGTGGGAAATGTACACAGAGAGATATAGGAAGGCTGTGTGGGGACAAACAGAACCAGAGAAGACAGACTTAATGGCCCCAGAAAAGGAGAGCAAGGTGGAGTAAATGGTTGACTGGTGGCTTTGACCTTCCATTTCTTGGTTTCAGGTTCATTGTGATTTTCTGCCTTTGGGTTCTGTGAAAGACCCCCATTTCCTTTATTTAAGCTAGTTTGAAGTTGGAGTTTCTTTTTTCTTTCTTTCTGTCTTTCTTTCTTTCTTTCTTTCTTTCTTTCTTTCTTTCTTCCTTCCTTCCTTCCTTCCTTCCTTCCTTCCTTCCTTCCTTCCTTTCTTTCTTTCTTTCTTTCTTTCTTTCTTTCTTCTTTTTTAGAGAAGGAGAGGAAGGGGGGAGGGGCAAAGGGAGGGGAAGAGAGAATCTCAGGCAGGCTCCATACCCAGTGCAGAGCCCAACATGGGGCTGGATCTCATGACCTGAGCCGAAATCCAGGGTTGGACACTTAACTGACTGAGCCACCCAGGCACCCCAGTAGGAGTTTATTTCTAATAGCCTAGCCAAGATCCCAACATGTTGGTGGCAAAGCTGGGGCAGAATTCACATCTGACCTTTTGCTATATCCTGCCATCTCCAAAAGCCATAGCTAATATTTACTGAGCATTTCCTAAATGCCAGGCACTCTTCTAAAGCACTTCACATGTGTTATATTTAAACTTCACAACAATCCTATGAGATAGGTCCTATTATCAACCCCATTTTCCAGAAGAGGAAACTGAGGCTCTGAGATTTTAAGTAACTTTCCTACAACCACACAATCAGCCTGTGACTGAGCCAGGATTTGAACTCCAAAGCTCAAGCTCGTAACCATTTGCTTTATGATCTTACCCTTCTAGTCCTTTTCCCCTTGCTACCATCTAGTAGACAAATTGTCCAATTGTTTTCATTGGGTGCATCCAAACTGTCTCCTGTCTTGCTATGGTCCTCATAAAACCTTGAACATGCCTGGGAGCCCAGATGCTTGAGCTTCTACCTGCCTGTTACTTGCAACTGAAAGGTATCCAAGAAGGAATCCAAGAAGGCTTCCTGGAAGAGGCATTATTTGCATAGAGTGTTTAAAGATGAGTTGAAATTTGCCAAACAAATGGAATGGAGAGGGAGGGTGTACTAATCAGATTTCATGGTTGCCAATAAAGATGCTGATTTTGGTTCTTTGAAACAGGAAAACGAATTCATTAAAAGGATAGTGGGAGCTCACAGTACTGCTTGGAGGAATGGAGTACCACATTCTAGGCAACACAGCCAGGAGCACTGCCCTCAATTACAGTAACAGATCTGGTCCAATGAGGACCTCACAACCATGCCCCCCAGTGCCACAGCTCCCCCCACCAGCCCCAGAGCAGGTCCCCTCATTCTTTTCCACTCTGCTTCAACAGCTCCTGATCTCAAGGCTAGGCCAAGTACCCCTGATTGGCAGAGTATGGGTCACTGGCCATGCCCTAGCTGCAAAGGAGGATGAGAAAGTAGATGTTGGCATTCCTGTACCCTATTCTGAGGGATGAACTCTGTACCCACCAAGACTCATAGGAAGGGCATTCAGATGCTTGATGGCCAAAGACAATGTCAAGTGTCCACTGCAGGGGGCACTTGAGGTAAAGGGACCAAATCGTGCAAAGGCATAGAAAGTGCTCGTCTTGGCTCAGTGCAATGAGATGGTAACTGAGCTCCTTAGAGTATATATTTAGTGCTGAAGTATGCCTCCTGAATTGTTGTTTGGACAGCTTGCCTTTGCATTTCAGTGTCTTCTGTCTGCAAGGGCAGACTGTTCATGTCGGACCTCAGAAGGCCTGGCGTAGTGCCAAGTGTTCCAGAAAGGTTCAACTGCTGTTGAGAAGAAGGAGGAGGTACCAGTGAGGGAAGGATAGAGCAACGACGCAGAATCCTTTTGTCCAAGGCCCAACTCCCCAGAGGAGCAAATTCACAAAGGATCCCAGCCACTGTGGAAGGTCATCCTTGTGCACAAAACTCCCTTTCAGAAAACGCCAGAGCCCCGCACAAGTACAATTCTTCTTAGAAGCTCAGCTGCCACCCATCCAATCCTTTCTCCCAAGGCCTTCTCTGCTTGCACAAAATTCAGAGGGGCCCCAGTTTCTCTAGCTCCTTCTCCCTCTCCCAGCCATTAATGATGTAGGACTTCCTTCACCCTTTAGATACTGGCTAGAAACCCCGCTCCAGGCTCTGGTCCCAACAAAGCCAAATTGAACTAATGTCAGACAGTAGCAAGAACCCAGCCAGAGCCCGAGTTTTCTGTTGGGAAGATGGGAAACTTCTCTGGCCAGGGCGGTGACCGGTCCCGTCTCCACTCAATCTCCTGGCCTTAGAGAGCAGCAGCTGGGGGAGCCTGTCCTTGGGGGTGCTAAGGAGACAATGTTTAGATAGGGCCAGAGAAGGTGGGAGGGACAGAAGAAGAAGGACTAAATTCAGGGGATTGGCCTTCACTCCCACTCCCGCAAAGCAACTCCTTTCCTGGCTCCTGGAACAGCGGTCTGCACAGTGGCCCAAGCCAGACCCCTGGAAGGCACCCTGAACTCCTCCCTCTTCCAGGCTGCACATGAAGACAGCAGCTCCAGCATCTCTCAGAACCTCCCCCCTCTCAGAACAACCCCCAAAGCTTCCCTTAAGGAGAGTCTGGCCTCTAGTTTTGCCCTCTCTTGAATTATTGCCCCTGGGGCACCGAGTGGTGGGCAATGTTTCTTGTGGTCCACTCTTGGAGAAGAGAGATCCAAGATGCCTCTTTGCTCACCTTAAGGCCATGGTTCTCAATAGGAGGCAATTTTACCTCCTCAGCGAGAACTTTTGGTTGTCACAAGTGGGGCGGGACACTGCTAGTGGCCTCTAGTGGGTAGAGGCCAGGGATGCTGCTGAACATCCCACCATGAACAGGACAGCGTCCACAGTGGAGGACTGTCCCACCCAAACTGCCAGTGGTGCCCACGTTGAGAAACTCTGCATTAAGGTGAAGCTGTCTAACCCATGTGCTGGTGGCCCCCCCGCACCCACCACAAAGACTCGTCCACTGCCCCAGCTCCACTCTCTTGACCTCTGTCCCCAAGTGTCCTACCTGTGCTGTTGCCCATGACTTTCAGGCCTGGACTCCGTCAGAAGCAGGACCACAGATGCCCCAGCCCCCAGAGCCACTGCCTCCGCTCTAGAGATCTCCCTGGCAGGTCTTATACCATCTTGGCAGGCCTCCCAGCAGATCCGGGGAGACCCAGTAACCCTCTGACTGTTCAGAGACTGGTCTTTCTCCAGAGAGACTGAGGAGGTACCCTCACTGGTGCTGAGAGGGAAAGATGGGTAGGGGCTTCTCTCTGGGAGTCACGCTGTTTGTGGGAAAAAGGAGTTAACCAGCTAAACAGCAGCGCAAGTCATTCCTTGTCCCCCAAGGCTCAGTGTCACACTCCATGCCTGGAAGTTTTGCCAAGCCCAGGGCCACAGATGTCTGTGGTTCAGTGGAGGGAGCTGGGACAAAGATGGCCTGATCCCCTGTCTGGCCTCAGCACTCTCCCAGCTTTGACTCCTGTGGCTTCCCCTCAGATCACGTACAATCCCTGGCTCTGCTGTCCTGTGTCCATGCCTTTGCTCAAGCTGGGCATCCCACAAAATAAAGGTAAAGAGGGTTTGTGAAAATGGGTCTCAGTTCATACTCTAAGCATGGGTAGGTGTGTGATACTGAATGAAAATGTAAATTGTATTTTTTACTGTGCACTGAAGGTTTTGTGAAAGCAAAACTTAAAAGCTAGTTTTAGGTAAAGATTCTGTTACTTGCAACCAGATGCATCTTATCCCACACAGCCACTCTTCAGGGTGCCCTTGAACTTAGTTCCTACATGTTGAGTTGTTTACTGACCACAAGACCATTCTGTGTCTAAATTGTTTATGGCAGACATACGCAGTTCTATAATTACATAATTCAATTAAATTTCATGCAAATTAATGAAATGCGAGCATTAAAAAAATTGCTGTTTCTAAGTTGACTACTTTGAAAAAAATCAATAAAGGCAAGTCCCAGAAAACATAACTGTTAGATGGGGGTGAGGAGAAATCTCCAAACAATTGGAGGCAACAAGCACAAAATTCTAAGATTATACATTTGTATTAATTCACAAATTTCTTGTCTCACTTTAAAGAAAGGGGTAAATGAAGAAAAAATACAGAACTCCACTCGGGAAGAAAGGCCTAGAAGAGATTTTTTCCTACATCAACATATTGGTGAATAAGTACATATGTATATGTTTTCAGTTAAAACAAAATGTTTAAGGCATAGAGGTATCATTTTCTTCATTTCTTATGGTAACCAACCTTTTTTTTTAATTGATGTCAGCTACCATTTTAATTGGCTATCATTCCTTATGACATTGCACATAATTATTTAATTTCTTTGTTCTACAGTTGATCGTAAACTCCACAAGAGCAGATAACACCACCATCGTGTTCACCACTTTATACCTGAGCACAAGAGCAGATACAGAGGAGATGCTTAATGCATATTGTTTGAATGGGTACCTAACTAAACAAGCAAACAAACCAATCAAACATTTGCTCATTTGATCCTCACAAAAGCCTCATGGGAAAGAAGGGCTTATATATTTTTATCCCAATATTGACCATGAACTAATTAAGGTTCAGAAAAGCAAACTGCCTGAAGTCACACCACTAGCTCGAGAACCAAACCAGGCACCCAGAATTTTTAGCTCATGGGATTACTCAGCTGCAGGAAGGTTATGACATGAGGCCATCACATTACCATAGATTCTCCACTATGTTTCCTCTTCCAGTGCTTTGATTTTGTGATTTACTTGGAATGCCACAGGGAATTCTGAGTTCTGTGAGCCCCATTAACATTCTGAGGGTTATTGGTAAGGTATTATCAGAGGACTGGTTTTTTTTAAGTGGGAGCCTATAGCCGGAGGTCAACATTCATTCCCCTAAAAGAGAGTGTTTCCAACTTTACTATAGGAGTTGATGAGAAAAGATTATTTCTGATAGGAATTCACTTTACAGTAGATTTTGTTGGGTCACATCTATTCAGTTGAGTAAAAGATTCCTGATCCTGAATAGTGAGGCAATTGATTTTAAAGGTTGTTATGTCCTTAGTTTAGCTTTGTGCTTCACCTTTCTTGATCATCTACTTTTTTTATTCTAGAACATTTATGGCTGTTTGTAAAAGAAAACATATAATATAATTGGAAAGTTTTTTTATTCATGTGTAGATGTTCAAAAATGTGTCAAGGAGTGGGGCATGAGGGAACACTCTAGGGCAAGTTCTATATCTTGCTCTGGGTAGTGGTTTCCCAGCGCATACGTGTACAAGGCCAATGAGACCTGCATTGTTTACTGTGTATAAGATATTCCTAAATAAAAAATGTTTTAAGTGTGTCTGGATTTAATTTTACAGAGAGCTAGAATGTGAGAAATGAAACCAGCACATCCTAAAGTAAATCAGTTCAAATTTATAAACATTTATGAGGCACTTACTATGTACAAGGCACTGTGCTAGACCCTGAATGAGAGAAATTATAGTGATTTTACTCATTATAAATGGTCCTTGACACCATTTGGGCCCCAGAAATATTTGTGGAATAAATGGATGAGTTCATTAATTGATAGCTAGTACAGACTAACGGGTTAAATTTAAATAGGATCAGAGATGTACTGTCCCCTAATACTGAATGAAGGAAGCTAAAGATGTGTGAGTATACTGATTATTCCCTGTGGTCCAAGATGGTAAATCCCCAGGTAAATAGTTGGTCTTATTTCTAGAATATTTCTAGAAGATTGACTTGGCACACCTATATCCCATGCATCAAGCCTGACAATAGAGACAGCGCTAAGCTAGCTGCTCACTGAAGAAGATGAGAGAGAAATAGGAGCAGGATCCTACAGGGCAGTGAGGAAGTCATTGGCTACTCAACTGTGGAATGCTGGGAGAGAGCAAAAATAAGAACGCAGAGAACTAAGCATGGAATGGAAAGAGCAGAAGTCAGACAACAGTTGTAGATTCTCTTGAAAATTTTGTATGAGAAGCAGATGGAGATTGGACAGTACCTGGAAAGGGACAGTGAGACAAAGATTATTTTGTAATATAGGGGATTTGATTATGTATATATCAAGGGGAGAAAGAGAAAAGAAAGAGATTGAAAATATTGGAGCGAGGAGATGGCTGTTTAAGGAAAGTATTGGATAAAATGGGGGGAGGAAGGGAGGCAGAGTCTTCTGCCCAGGCCTGCAGCACCTCTCACCTAGCGATTGAAGTAGACTCATTCTTGGCCCCCCTATTCCCTCTCTTACCCCTCCAATCCACGCTTCCCAAGCAGCCATGGCACTCTTCCTGAAATGTAAATCTAATCATGGAACACTCCTGACGTTCTCAATCCAAACTTGTCTCAATCCATGTTGTATAAAATCCAAACTCCTTGCCATGAACTTCAGAGCCTGACATTGGATGGCCCTAGGCTCCTTCCCCAGCCTCATCTCTGCATTCTCTCCTTCCTTCACTGTGCTCCCCACCCCCCCCCCCCACAGCCTTACTCTGAGTGCTGGACGTGGGCCCATCTCTTTCCTGCCACACGACCTTTAGACAAGGTGGTCTCTCTTAAACGCTTTTCTCTCCCACTCATCATATGGCTGGCTCATTCTTATCTTTTGAGCCTTCGAATTCTGATCACCAATTCTGATGTGTAAGGATTTTTCCCTCACCAATGAGCAATTCTCCAACACCAGCTGGGTGTTGTACAACACAATTCTGACATAATCTACCCAGAGATAGGGTCAGATTCACAGGTTAAGTGCTCAGTCCAAGACTGCCCCTCCTCCCACTTTAGGCACCAATGACAAGCTCAGGTTGTCAACCTGGGTTTCTTTCTGACCAGTGCTGTCTGTGGGTTCTATTAATTTGCTAGTGTGGCTCGCAGAACTCAGAGAAGCATTTTACTTACTAGATCACCAGTTTATTATAGAAGGATATCACTCAGGAACAGCCAAATGGAAGAGATGCACAGGGCAACCTATGGGGAAGGGGCCTGGAGATTTAGGAGTGCACCACTCTCTAGGAATCTCCACGTGTTCACCAACCCAGCAGTTCCCTGAACCCCATCCCTTTGGGCTTTTATGGAGGCTACATTACAATAGGCATGATTGATTAAATCATTAGTGATTGAACTCAGTCTCTGGCCCCTCTCCCCTCCCTTGAGGTTGTGGGATGGGACTAAAAGTTCCAACCCTCTAATCACATGGTTGGCTCCCCTGGTGACCAGCCACTTACCTTTCAGTAACTTAGGGGCGTTCCAAAAGTCACCTCATTAACATAACAAAAACACTTTATCCCTCTCAAGACTTAGGAAATTCCAAGGGTTTTTAGGAGTTCTGTGCCAGGAATGGGGTCAAAGACCAAATATGTATTTCTTATTATAAATCACAATATCACAGGCCTCAGCTAAAATGCTATCTTCCCAGCAAAGACTTCCGTAACTACCCATTATTAAAGTAAGGCTCCTAAATTCTGTTCCTTGGTAGGATGTGATAAGTAGAGGCAAGCTATAGCTCCCATGGAAACAAAAACAAAAATGGACAAATTATTAAAATCATATTTTAAAGACACTGTAGAACTGTGAAAGCAGAGAGGACAAGTGAACTAAGTTCTCAGTCAGGAAGAGCCCTTCCTACGTTACAGAAGTGGCCAGTCATTTCTCACTGAGCATGCACACTAGCTATGGAGCAGGCTTTCCACAGGCAAGGAGAAATGAGAAAACAGTGAAATGATAAACTTGAATCCAGTACTAAAACAATTATTACACTAAATGTAAATAGACTAGAAGAAGCACTTCTGGAATGGTGGCGTAAGGACCTCCAAAAATCTGCTACATCATAAAAGCAACAAGAACCCTGGCAAAGACTGTCAAAACTAACATCTTCAGAACTCTGGAAATTAATTAAAAGCTTGCACCAATCTAGGAAGAAAATGAAGTACTTGAGGTAAATATTAGTTTCTCCATTCACAGATTAGTAAACATGAGTATGGTGTTGTCTCTGCTGTAAATGAAAAAGCTGAAGATTAGAGAGGTTGAATGACTTGTCCAAGATCACATAGAAGTAAGTGGCTAAGAGGTGTCTTGAACAGGCCTCCTGACTCCACTGGACAATGGGTCCAATAGCCCTGGGTTCTAGTCCTAGCTCTAGTGTTCATTGGCTCTGTAACCTTGAGACAGTCACTTCATCTCTCTGAGCCTCAGCATGTTCATCTGCCCTACAAGGCTGTACTTATTGTCATTGACATTTCCTGACATTCTTCAAAATGTGTCTAGTCTACAGTCCCAACTTTTAAAACAGAAGGATTTTAATATGAGATCCCTGGATTCCCATTTCAGCAGATCCATCAACGCCATGAAATTATAAATAAACTGTGTACAAACGTATGAATGTACAGATTGTGAGGGCACATCAGAGTTCTATGACCCCCAGCTTTTAAGGATGCTGCCTCAAACCCATGCTAGATGAGCAGCTACATATGACATGCCTTCAGATGTTTTCTTTTCTCTGTTTGGATTTGTATATGAACATGAACTTTCAATGCCTAACCCAAAGCATTGATAAATGTCAGAAATTTCAAGCATTAGGGCAGGGCCAATTCAGATGATGGCTTGGGATGGAAGTTCTTGCTTCCCTTCAATAAAAATAACACTCAAAATGATAATGCTTCTAGCACTTAGAACTGATATCTCAGTTTTGTTTTTGATCTTCAGTAATGGTTCTCTCTCTCTCTCTTTTTTTTAAAGATTTTATTTGAGAGAGAGAGAGAGAGGGAGAAGGAGCAGGGGGAGAGGCAAAGGGAGAGGGAGAAGCAGATTCCCTGCTGAGCAGGGAGCCTGACTCAACATGGGGCTCAATCCCAGGACCCTGAGATCATGACCTGAGCCCAAGGCAGATGCTTAACCATCTGAGCCACCCAGGGGCTCCTTTGAGAAAGGAACGGAAGTAATGATTCCGCATCATGTGGTTAGAGGTTAAAAGAATTGATCAGGTTCGACAGTCAGTGTTTGGTCCCTTCTTTCACTCTCTCCAGAGGCACAACCACAACTTGAAATTGGGAGTTTCTGAAACTGGGACTGCTGGCCACGTGGGTTCTTTATTCCTCCCCGGAGTGGGATCAGTGCAGTGAGGAAGGGGGCAGAGTCTTAAGCACATTTCTTCCCCCATATCCCCTTCCTGTTCTCTAGAGCCCAGACTCAACAGGCAGCCCACACAACACCCCTCCCAGGACACCATTCCCAAGGCACAGAGGGATGGGAAAAGTAGTTGGGATCTCCAACATGGTGTTAACAAATCACATCTTTTTAATAGCACACTATCCCCTCAGTCACATGCATGTTTGTGGGCGTGCTAGAGATTACTAACCAAGTGCAGCTGGCCTCAAACTGACAGCCAGGACACACGTGTGTAATCGCATGCACACACACACACACACACACACACACACTTACTCACTCATGTTTAGAGGATGCCTGCTGCCAATTTCTTGCCTGGCAAACCAGAAATATTTTAGTGGCTTATAAATATGACCCCAATCCATCTTAGGACACTTCTCAGGTTCAAGCCCATCTGTGTCAGGTGCTCATAGGATTCTGGGTCCCTTTCCGTCCACACCCACACGAGCCTTCCATGTCCCAAGATGCACAGTGAACTCCTCAGCACCAAAGAAATGCCTGAAATGGACAATTTCACAGGCTGCATCCAGTCATGTCTTGATTTGTTCTTTTTTTCTCTCCTGTTATTGAAATGTTATTTTTTCCACTCATACACCACCACCTCTCACCCCTCCCACATCAGCCTGTTGGAAAAGATGTTTATTTTGCTTTTCCTTGGCATAATTTAATATCAGGCAAGTGCATCTCTGAGGCAGACAGTATATTCTTGGGGCATACATTTGAGATTCCGGTTGATTAGAATTACAAATTTGTCATGCACTCCTGACCAATTTGGAACTGGCTCTCTGACATCATGTTTATGTCCTTTTGGCCTTGCCAGTGGTTGCTAGGATTGTCGGCGGGGCCGGGGTGGGGGGGGCCTTTCTCAGCAATAAGTTAGAATTTCATAAATAGTTGGCCGTGCCTTAAAAGAAGCCTGCTCTTTAACATGAGATAATGTATGTTTTCTTTCTACTTACTTGGAGTAGGTTGTATTGGGAGCCACCCAAGTTCACTTTTAAATGATTTCTCTACATGCCAGACGTGGCTTTTGAAGTTATCTGCCCCAGCTCGCTGGGAAGCCAGAGTCCAGGCTCCTACCAGTGGCCCCACTGTGTGCCCTGCAACCCGTCACAGGAAGTGTGTCAGAGTCGGGTGGGCATGGGGTGGGTGGAGCGGGCCCCCAGGGCTCCATTCCACCAAATGGAAAATCCTCTGACGTGTCCTCGGTGTATGTGTCTGGAGCTCAAGCAGGTCAGATGTCACCCTTGCCTCCAAGTCTCAACACCCCTTTCTGTCTGCCCCGTTGGCCTTCAGATGCTGCACATGGCGTAACAGCAGGCTTTTTCAAAGCACAGGCCACAGGAAATCACATCTGAAGTGCCTGGCATGGAGGGTATTTTTATACCGTTCACTTTTTCCCTTTTCTTTTCATCTGTTTTCTGCATTTTTTCAGCTTGCTTTTTCCTCTTGATTTATTGTTGTATTATTCTATTTTTAAACCAAGACATACTTTCCCATCAGACTCTTTAGTGTAACTCATAGGAAAATTAGGGATGGGTGGACCTCAGACAGTGCAGGAGCTGGGTCCAGTAGGCACTCGCTTCCCAGGGTGCAGCTGCTTATCTGAGTCCGCACCAGCTGCTGTCATCTCGGGGAGCAGAGCAAGGGAGAGAAGCAATCCCCATCCTTTCCTCCCTCACTGACCGATCTGGGGTTCGAGAGTGTGGGCTCCTGGACCTTCCCCTGGACCATGTAATGAATGGTTTCCTCATGCCACTCAGTTTGCGTCCCCCTCTGTGTGGAAGCAGGGCCATTCCAATAAGGATCGTGGAATCCCCAACACAAGAAGGAAGAAAAACCAGTCTGGCCCCACCCAATCTGCCCACCTTGGGAACCAACCCACAGGAGCTGGATTCCAGAGCAGGACTGGGGGAGGCGGTTAGGGACACACTCAACTCTCTTTCAAGCTCTTCCATACCTCAAGGAGAACACCTCAGCTCCAAAGCCAGGGAGATGTGGGCTGAGCCCCTGTTGGCCTTGGGACCTGGGGTGAGCCTCTTTAACGACTTGTGCCTCTGTGAAAATCTGAATGAGATACTTTTCTTCTGGACTTGCAAAAATTAGAGAACTTGTTCGTCAAACAAATAATGGGTGCTCAGTAAAGTGGTAGCCGGTCTTACGATTCCAAGATTTGTTCCTATGTCCCCATCCAGTCTGAACTCATCTCCTCTCTCCACCCCCAACATCCAGCTGAGAATTGGTTGGTCTTCCTGTCATTTTTTCACATGACTTATGCATCTCTCTCCCCTTTCTGCCCAAACTGGAGAGTTTATGAAAGGTAAGGACCACATAGCATGTGGCTTGGCAGTTAACAAACACCAACAGCCTGTCTTCACTGCTTCTTAGTGATTCATCCATCTATTCAGCACAGATTCCTGAGTTCTTGTAGGTGTAAAGGATTCAGCAGAGGACAGGACAAGTGTGCTTCCTGCACTCTGGTTCCCCCTTCAGCCTCATCGTCAGTGTGTTTTACCAACACAGGTGAGCACCTCCTTATTCCCACAGCGCCCCCATTCAGAATCCCCATGCTTTCTGTCCACGGGATTTTAACTCTGCTGCTGACAAAAATTGCCTTCCTTCCTCCTCTCCAAATCCACCTACCTCACTTTCTCTGGAAGCTCTCCCTGATGAGCCCAGAGCACGTGGCACTCTCTCCCCACTGAACCCTGAATTCCAGCCCTATTTACTGCTTGTCTTTCAGAGGGTACCAAAACCATCTTCACAGCCTTCGTGCAAACAGCTCGAGCCACCTAACCTGACATCCAGGGTCCAGCATGACCTGATCCCTGCTACCTTCTCCACTTTGCCTTCCACCCCTACCCTCCTGCAGCCAGTTCCTCAAATGCACCACACTCCTCCCCAGCAGGCTGCCTGATGTCACTCCTCTGTCCCTCTGCCTGTTCCACCCTCCTTACTTCTTCCTCTGCTAGTGAGTTCCTTTAAGATTTCACTCCGCTAGGGGTGTCCGGGTGGCTCAGTTGGTTAAGACTCTGACTCTTGGTATCAGCTCAGGTCATGATCGCAGGGGTCGTGAGATTGAGTCCCACTTAGGGCTGCACTGGGCATGGAGCCTGCTTAAGATTCTCTCTCTCTCTCTCTCTCCCTCTCCTTCTGCCTCCACCCCCCAAAAGATTTAATTCCTCTAGAGGCCTTCTTTGGAGACCCTCTCCATACACCTCAGACTGAGGTCAGCTCCTCCATACTCCCTGGTATCTCTCATCAAAACTTACACTACAGTGTGATGGTCTACCTACAGGCTGCCTCTCTCGGCAGACTCAGGTCTCCCCGATGTCAAATTGAATCATTTGTCTCTGTGTTCCTGGTAACCAACAGAGCACCCTCAAACCTCCATCCCCCATGCCCCCATAAGTATGCTTCTCTAATGTCCCCATTTGAGACACTATGAGATCCCATCAGGGTGGTAGAAGAGAGGAAGGGCTGATAAAAGCAGATTGAGTACTGTGGATCAATAATCAGTGATGGGTAAAAAGATGAGATCTTATTATTATTAATGATTTTTCAAAAAGTCACAGAGAAGGGTAGTTTGGGTTGACAAATACATACTGACTTTACTTTGCCTTGAAGACAGCCAACATCTCCCAGCCTAACCTGTTATTTCAGAGGCAGAAAAATTAACTTGCTTACCCTGAAAAGTAGCGAAAAATTATCCCCAAATTACCATTCTTTTATTCATCCACTCGCACACACACTCACACACACACCCCTCCATTTTACCCTTGATAGCATATAGTCTCTGACTTCTAAAAAATGGTTGTTCCTTTCTGCTTGGAAGACTGTATTAGCTATCCAGGGAATACTAGCCCTTTCCTTTGACTCAAAAAAAGTATTTTATCCATTAAAATCTAACCAGGGTGTAGTAACCATAAAATCCAGCCACTCTGTTAGGAAGACGGATATCCTCAAAGATTTATGTCTGGCCGTCTCAAAGAAAATGTGTAAGATGGAGTTTTCTCAGAGACTTTCTGGCTGGGCTCCACCCCACACATAATTTCTGTGTGTATAAACCTCAGATCAAAACTCAGGAAGGGTTAAGGGAAACCTTTATGAACCACAGGTTACGTCTGCTCACCATCCTCGGTTGACCGTTGGGAATGAATTAACCAGTCCCTAACCAGCCCACAACTGGTTCTTGGACAGAATTAACCAACCTCTTCAGTCCAAATGGTCAAACCATTTGGGGGTCTCAGGTTCCATCTAGATTTGGGGCGAGGGCATATTCAAAGTCATTTGTATGTCCCTCTACTTGTGGCAAAAGATAATGAAAACACACCACATTATTAGTCTGCAGGATATGGAGGAGACCATTGGAAACATCAGAATTCGGGAAGGGGTGGAGAAGGGGGTGTGACTATTTTGAATGAACCTGAAAGAAAATACTTCCCGAACCTTCCTTCAGAAGACAATTTTAGTTCCAATTTTTCATAAGGTTGGAAAAAGTTAAGCAAACGAGAACTATAGACACTTGTTTATAGAAGGTTTTTTTCTTTAATTGCTGTTTTTGTTTCATGAAAGAAAAGTCCCATAAAATAAAAGCTCGTTTCTGGTTCATTGAGGCAGTGAGACCCCTGAGAATGCCACAGAAGGACAGACTTGACTCTAGCCAGCTGAGGAGTTCCGAAGACTTGAACGTCTGTATATTTCCGTAGCAAGGTATGTGCCTTTCCCACCCTCCACCCTAAAGGTCTCTCCATACATTTGAGACAGTTTTTAAAATCTGAACTGTGGGACCGTCTGGTCTCTGGCAAGCATTCCAGACAAGTGGTTTTCTAAGAAGCCAAGTTCTGGTTTGACTCTTTGATTGGAAAAGTATCTATTTCACTAAGGGTGATAGGCCCCTGGATGCATTCTCACCAAAAAACCCATAAACCAATACTTGAAATGCCAGCAGCAAGTTGTAGGGAATTCTTTTGGTTTGCCTTCAAGGACACAAAACATCGCAAAGGTCTTCTCTTTGGCAGAGAGGGGGCCTGGTGTGGAGAGTTGGCCCAGGGTGTGTGTGGAAAGAGTCAGACGTGGGAGTCAACAGACCTGGGTTCGAATCCTGGCTCTGCCACCAGCAAGCTGTTCTGACCTTAGGCGAGCCTCTTCACTTCTCCTGAGTCTGACTTTCCTCATCCCGTCAAATGGGGGTATTGACCTCAGTCTCAGGGAGATGAAGTTTGCATGAATCCTTCCGCTGTGCCTGGTACACACAGGGGCTTAATAAGCAATGGGTTCATCTCCACCACCCCACCACTGTAGCAGACCGACGGAGACACACAGCTTCTCTGAGGTCACTGAATCCCTTCCGAGACTTCTGTCTGGGGATTTCCAAGAAAACAGAGTTTGTCACCTGCTTTCATTAATCCAGTCAACAGGTCATGGACCCTGGGGCTGGCACGAGGCCCCAGACAGGAGGGACTCTAAAAATACAGAGGGCATTTCCCCTGCGTAGGACCTAGTGCCAGCACAATGGGGAGCAAACAGTGCGTAGGAAGTATCCACGGTGGTGTGACTGGACAACTAAATAGGGAGTAAAATTCACGAAGCCACGTGCCTTCCAGACCAGACAGGTAGCATGGCAGTGGCTCGTGGATGATAGGAGAGCCCAGGCCCCGTCTGAAGGCAGTTGCCAACATCAGGCAAGGGTCGTCATGTGGGAGTGTAAGACGGTGTGGCCAGATTTCTCATCCTTCAAGAAAAGCCAGAGGTCTGGATTTATATATAAAGGCTCTTAATTTTTAAATATTGACAGCTTTTTAAAAATTTAAACATCTGTCTGTGGGCCAGATGGGTAGGGAGAGATCCCTGTGGCTGAAGGGCTCCACCAAGGAGGTGGGCTCCCGCCAGTCCTCAAATGGAGAGTAGAATTTAGATTTGCTTCTCTGGGTGTTTACCAGGGGGACGCTTCTTAGGAGGTGGTGTGGCTTGGTGGTTATGGACTTGGTGTCTGATTCCTTGTGTGCAACATAAGAAAAATGACATGTATCCAGAGAGTGGTTGTGAAGGTCATGGGAAATTGGACTCGTCAGATGCCACACAGTCACAAGCTTAGTCATATCAGCCACTGTTACCCCAACCGTCTTGACTGCTGTAATTGCTACTGTCATTACAGTGGGGACTGATGGTATATACAGCCCTACCACCTTCCACCCCAACCCACCCCATTTGGAAAGCCCACGCTTGCCCCAACCTTGAAGCGATGGCCCAGTGAAACAGATGATAACATCGTTGTCCCCATTTTACAGATAGGGAAATTGAGGCAGCACAGAGAAGTGAAGAGCCCATGCAAGTTACAAAGAGTCAGTTGAGTCTCCCTGCCTCCATGGCTCACCTTCCATCTGCCCCACCCATGCCCACAGGACCCGCTCCTTGGATGGCCACCAGCGCCCCTGTGTCAACTGGATTCCAGGACACCCCGCCCCCTGAAGTCTCTTATGGGCTCATCTCACATAGGCCCATGACACACCCTCCTCATCCTGCCCTGCCCCACCATCCAATCCCATCAAAAAGTTCCTTTGAACTGAGTTGCAAGGCTCATCCACAAAGGCCAGGAAGCGTCTTGGACACAGAAAAGGGTTTCATGGTGTTCCTTATAAAAGCACAACCTGCCATGCAGCTATTGTGTCAGTGATCCCTCTTTTCCCAATTGCCAGAAACCCAAAACAGCTTAAAACAAAAAGAAACTGGCTCAACGTCTGCGGGAGCCTCATTTCAGGCCGTGTCTACACCCTCACTCTGTTTTTATGACCTTGGCTCGAGGCTCCCAACCCACAGGTCTAGGGCAGGTCTCCCAAGAGCAGACCCCGCCCTCCTCAGGAGCCCCCTGGGGCAGGACACAGAGCATGTCTGGGAGCATGGGCAGTCCAAAATGGGCAGCGCTCTGCTGACAGACGTCCCGGACACAGATGTTTTGGTCTCATCTTGAAGCCATTTCAACCCAAGGCGGGGCTCGGAGGGCTGTTCGCCAAACCCAGACACTCCCCCTCGGCCGCATTCACTGGGCAGACCCTGAGCCCTCCCTGTGCGCCAGGAATGCTATGCATTTGTAGTACCTGTACAGAAACTCCCCATGCATGGGCCCTGGCCATCTGCCTTCCCCGGATCCAAACACACACAGTCAGGGAGGGGGTGAAACATGCAGAACATGCCAGAACAGTGCTGCCCTCCCAACCCAGCACCAGGGACCGAGCATTCCCCCTTCCCTCAGGCTCCACTGCCATGCATCCCTCCTACAGTGGGTGTCCTGCCTCTCTGAGGGTAACTGTACTCTTTAAAAGGATCTTCTGTTCAGCGTGTTCCTGCAACGACTTTGACTTGTGCTCAGATGGGGACACGGTGGTCTTTCCCATCACCGCAGGAACCGAGACTACGTGGTGCTTTTCAAGGGGCTCTGTCCCTTCTTACCTGCCTACATATGCTTCTTGTCGCACGTGCTTCCCTTTGAGACCTCATCTTCATGTAAGACAGTGGATGTTGAGAGCCCGGATCTGAGGACACACAGGCCTTAGTTCATAGCCTACTTGTGTGATCCGGAGTCTCCCTTAGCCTCAGTTTTCCCGTCTGTAAGACAGAGATGGTGGTTTCTGCCTCACAGAGTTGCTGTGAGGGCTCCACGAGAGAAGGAAAGCCGAGCGCTCAGTCTGACACCGGACAGCAAGTCTGCCATCAGAGCAAGCGGCTATTATCCCTACAGGCCAAGAGTTCTACACGCATTAACTTTTTGCCCTTGCAAACATCCTGCGAGAACACAGGTATCTTTATGCCCACCGTACGGATGAGGAGACTGAGGCCTGGCAAGCTAGAGGGTGCAGTCCAGGGTCTCACAGTGAATAAATGAGGAGGGCGCGATTTGTCCCCAGGACTGCCTGGCTCTACAGCCTAGGACCCTAACCACTGCTGCATCACAGTTTCTTTAAAGAAAGCCCAAAGCAGGTAAAGATACCCCTTCATGTCACCCCACTGTGCAGCTTTTGCTGGCCAGCACCAGGCCAACCCCATGCCCCTCTTCCTCGTCTCCACAGAAGCCCTTCTGTCTGCCAGAAGCCCAGCATTCAACCAGGACTTCTAGGAATGGCAAAGCCACGGATTTCACATTCACACGCACCAGCATCTCTGGTGGCAAAAGAGACATTGGCCCCTTCAGTCCCAGCAAGGCCACCGCCAGGAGCTCTGGCGTGCCTCTTGATCATCTCTACAGATGCCCTCCTCATGCTTTAGCTCCTGAAACCAAGGGGCTGGGCTGTCCCGGTTCAGAATTCTCTTCCTCTGCAAATTTTGCACGAAGAGTCTTGGATTCAGGAGCAAGTGGCCTTAGGAATTCAACAGCCCCACCAGGGTTACTCGCTCACCCTGCAACCTGAGGCCCAATTTAACACACTCGACTCATGGAGGTGAGCGCTCCACGTGGCTGTCTTTCCCACCCCTACTCCTGCAGGTGGAGGCTGAAGTCATGTGCCGAAGGACCCAGGTGTCTAAGGAATTCAGAGCCCTGCCGTTGATTCATTTGTCTGCAGACATTCTAGACTCCATGTCTCCGAGACAAGCCACGACAGAGTGCATTACGAGGTGAGCCCGCCTTATTTTTCCCTCCAGCTTTCTCCCGGTTTTTTTTTTTTCTTCTTGGCCTCAGGGCCCAAAGTATTCTGGACATATTTTTCATTTTTCCAAATATCAATTGCTCTTTTATTCCCTCTTCGAAGCAGTGAGTAATAAGAGTTGTGTCTGGTCTTGAAATTCCGACTGAAATAAATTAGCCCAATGACCAACAGGAGGTGCCTAGAACAATAACGGCGGAATATTTGGCATATTACAAAAGAGCCCCTGGATGTCGAAGTACAGTAAGTCTAGAAGCACATTACAGAGCGACGTTGCCAAAACGGGTATGCAATGAGCCATCCAGGCAGCAGAACGCCTCATAAATTAATCCCGCTTTTTTTTTTTTTTTTTTTTTGGTCCACTAGTCACAGTTCTTTTAGCCCTCTGGTTAATGGGGCATGCAGAAGGGTATTTTTGGTGTGGCCCTCGTCCCCAGCAGACAGGCATATGCCAAGGCTGTGTATTAATGTATATATTTACCCCCTCACTCACCTGGTATCCCAGGTGCCATTTGCTGCAGTGAGTAGGGCGAGAGCACAGACGTTGGAGCAGCAAGCTGCTATCGGATACTGAGCACCTACTAAGTGCCAGGTATTATGCAACTAAGTTCTGGGGATGCCACGGAGGACGACAAGGGTATAGTCTCTGTCCTCATGGCGCTGGTAGCTCAATCAGCATCCCAAATCCCTCCTTCCCTGGAAGGAACCACCCATAATGTGAGTCTTGGAGGGATGGCTCAGCCCTGCCTCCCATGGCAAAAGAAACAGAAGCCCCGACCTCCTCCCCACCTCCTAGCAGTCAGGAACCCAGCCTAGAGATTGCCTCTGTTCAGAGTGTGGAATCTCAAGGGAATGTCCCAAAGTCACCATAGTAGGAAAAAATCCCCCCAAAATATCCATGCCTCCCTAGGACCTGTGAATGCTATGTTATATTCTAGAAAAGGACTTGGCCAATGTCATTAAATTCTGGATTTTGAGATGAGGAGTTTACCCCGGCTGATCTGGGTGGGCCCAGTGTCCTTAGAAGAAGAAAATGGCACACACACATTTCCTATTATAAAAGGAGAACACGATGTGACCACAGAGGCAGGGGCTGGAGTGACGTGGCCACAAGCCAAGGAGTGCTGGCAGCCACCAGAAGCTGGAAGAGGCCAGGAACAGACTCTCCCTAAGTCTGGAGGGAGTGAGGCCAGGCTGATGCCCTGATCTCAGCTCTGTGATACACACGTGGGACTTCTTGTCTCTAGAACTCTGAGAACATGCATTTCTCTTGTTTTAAGCCACCCAGTGTGTTGCAATTTGTTACAGAAGCCATAGGTAATGGATGCAGACACCAAAAATTTTAGAATTCTTTCATGGCATTGGGATCCAATTGCTGAGAGCCTACATTTGCCCCCATCTACAGTCCTGGGCTCAGACTGTTCCTGTGATCTGCCCTGGTCTGCGGTTCTAACAGCTCTTCCTCTCCCTGGATCTTCAGCCTCTTCCTTAATCCCAGGACCTCCCCTTGGACATTCCTCCAAAATTTCCATTTCTGATTTTAGTTTAGCCATTGGGGCTTCTGTTGCTCGCCATCATAGGTAAGAAACCCCATGTTCAGGGCTGTTGTGAGGATTAGGGACAAGCCATATTTGGGCCCAGCACAGTGCCTGTCACACAGCTGACACATAATAAATCAGAGTTCACAAACCAATGGCCTGCATTTCACCCAAGTGGTGTATTTTTTCCCAAAGTCGAATTTGTTGCCAACATTTATAAGTCAGGAGACTTCACATAAAAGCCTGAATTTCTAACTTCTCTTGTAAACAATCAGATCTGGCGACACTGGACCCCACATATTCATGGCAATGATTGGTTGGCCCTTCTAGACATCGTGTTATAATCTGCCAGCCCCCACCAGGCCTTTTTGTTGTACACCCAGCCCACTTCCCTCATTTTATTAATGGTTCAGTACCTCTGTGCATCTGAGTTTGCAATTCTTATTATAAATACAAGTCTTTCTTCCATCAGACTAAAGGTAGGCACCAGACCCAGAGTAGGACTGGGTTCCCGTGTAAAGCCCAGGTTGGGAGGTCTTTGCCCATGATGCTCAGTCTCCCCAGACAGCCTTTCTTTTCCCCTGCAGCTAGCCAAAAATGCCTGCCCCTTTATGAAGCCATTCTGTCCCCTTCCTCCACCCCTCCCCGTTAGTCCCCACCCACTCCTATCCAGGCTTGCCTATTATGCCATTTGCATCTGTTTTCTCAGTACACTTTTCACAGAAGGTCTTTGCATTCCTAAATTATTGGGAGAGACATTTGCATTGAGTTGCCGCAGGAGCAGCCAGTCAATAAATCTTTGGAGAAGTGAGGAAGAGAAGGAGGGGAAATGGGAAAGGAGAGAGGGAGGGAGAGAAGCAGGAGGTGAGATTCCTACTGTGAACCTGGCACTGCCCCATCAGTACATCCCACTTAACCCTCCCAATAACCCCACAAGACACACATTAGCATTGGCTTCAGTTTCCAGATGTCTGAGACTCAGAGACAGGATGTCATTTTCCCTAGGGACATGTTACAGTGACATCAGGATTTGAACCCAGATGTGTCTGAGTGACCAGACTTTAAGCACACAGCACTGCTTGGCCTGCGCTTGTTAGGTACGGGGCAGATCTCTCCCTTGGCAGGATGTGATCTTTCAATTAGTTATTTGCCTGGAACACTGTTCATTCACACATTTTCCATTCATTCTCTCCCTCCCCCATTTATTCCCACATTCACTCAGGAGGCCTAATTCCCTTGTCCATGGCACCCCTCTTCCTTTCTCCTCCCAGCCGTCTTCCTTTACTGGGAAATGGGAGGCCTGGGTAGGCTGGGAGGCACAAGGCCCAGCATGGACCCTTCCCAGCCCCCAATCCAGGCCAGCTCCTGGGCATGTGCTCTGAGGGCCGGGCAGGGCCATTCTTTCCCTCTTTTCCCAGTCCTGAGGCCAAATCCCCAGGAAATGGCCTTACCTACTAATCCCAGGAGCTTCACCACTCATCGCTGTTCTTCAGAGCAGTTTCCTGGAAGAATTCATTGGGTTTCCCAGAAAATGTTTCTGGTCACCTTCTCTTTCCATGACTGTAATTCATTACTTTCCATGTGTCATAATTAGTTTAATGCCCAGTCTTGGAGTATCTGCATTTGACATCTGAAACATTTCTGTGAGGTAAATCCCAAGAAGCCAATAGCTGCCATGGCACATGCAAGACCACCGAAATGATGCAAATGACCTTTTAAAGAGACCCTGTGTGGGAGCAAGAGAGTTGAGATCTGATCCCTTAGCTCCAACTGGCTTGGGCAGGTCTCTTTCTCTTTCTGGTCTTGAGTTTTCCCAAGGAAGAGGCAATATCTCATGGCAATCAAGAGCCTGGTGGGTTGAATCAGACCCACAGGGTTCAGATCTCAGCTCTGGCTCTCACTAGCTCTGTAACTTTGAGAAAATAACCAGAGCCTCAGTCTCCTCATCTGTAAAATGGGGATAGTGATATTATTTATTACCTAGAATTGTAATGATAATACAGTGAGCCCACACATGTGAAGCACAGTGCCTGGTACTCAGTCATTTCTTGAAATGTCTTAGCTGTGGATGATAAGAAGAAGAAGAGTATGCTGGAGAAGGAAGAAGGATAAGGAATGGAGATTGTATGAAATCCCTAGGTGCTAAGCTAAGGTAGTCATGGAGTTGGACAGGGAGGAGAGAATAAAGCTACTTTTGATATTTCAAATGTTTAATGGGAATCCCACATCTACTTATCCACAATAAAGCCACAAAGGATAACAAGAATTGCAACTTTCTTTGCTTTTGGATGAAATTACATTAACTACTTATGGTCAACTAAAAGACTTTGGAAATAAATAGACCTGAACTAAGCCCCCAGGTAAGGTGTGTGACCTTGAGTAAGGAGAGTAACGTCCCCCACAGAGAGACTGACAACACTGACCTTGCAGGGCAGTTACAAGGATTAAATGAGATAATGTATGGAAAGCACTTAACATGGGGTCTGGCACAGAGTCAGTACTCAGTACGTGACAGCCACTATGGCTAATATCCTTCCCTAGCCTCCCTGGGGCTCAGCTTCTTCATTGGTAAAATTAAAAATCATACCACCTGCTTTACTCATTCAACAAATATTTACTGAGCCAAGTACAATGAATACAAAAATGTATTCACCAGATGCAGTTCATGTCCTCTCAGAGCCTACAGTTTGAAGTTGCTCATTATTCATCCATTCAACAAATATTTTTACTGAACATTTAGTATATAACAAGCTGCATAATGGGAGTTAGAGACACAATGGCCAGTAAAACAGATTTAATCCCCAAGCATCTACAGAATTATAACCTAGAGAAGATGTAATAAAATCAGCTAGTGAAATGACTAACATATAGTAGGTGCTCAATGGATAAAAGTTATCTAGGTGCTAGTCAGAAGCTGTGTATGTGTATCTTTGGGAAAGTTAGCTCATAAAAATGTTGAAAATTCATGATTTCTTAACACATGAATTTGTTTGATAGATAGGGACTTCGTATGTAAGTGTTGAATCACTGTATAGTACACCTGAAACTAATATTATACTGTATATTAACTGGAATTTAAATAAAAACTTTAAAAAAAAAGAATTGATAGTAAAAAAATTAAAAATTTAAAAATTTAAAATGAATAAAATGAGAAGTCCCAAAAAAATGAAATTTTATTAATTTATTTTTAAAAATTTATTTATTTACATTAGAGAGAGAGAGCACAAATGGGAAGGACAGAGGGAGAAAGAATCTGAAGCAGACTCCGTGCTGAGCATGGAGCCCAATGTGGGGCTTGATCTCACAACCCCAAGATCAAACCTGAGCTGAAACCAAGAGTTGGCCGCTTAACCGACTGGGCCATGCAGGCGCCACTCCCCCGCCCAATATAACATTTAAATATACATTTAACAAAAGATATCTAGCATCTGTATGCTGAAAACTACAAAATACTGATCAAAGAAAACCTAAATAAATGGAGAGGCATTCTGTGTTCATGGATTGGGAAACACAACACAGTAAAGATGTCACTTCTCCCCAAAGTGATCTATAGATTTAATGTAATTGCTATCAAAATCCCAGCCAATGGGGTGCCTGCATGGTTCAGTTGGTTAAGCATGTGCCTTCAGCTCAGGTCATGATCTCAGGGTCCTGGGATCAAGCCCTGCTCAGTGGGGAGTCTGCTTCTCCCTCTCCCTCTGCCCCTCCTCCCACTCATGCTTTCCCTCTCTCTCTCAAATAAATAAATAAAACCTTTTTTTAAAAAAAAATCCCAGCCAGCCAGGTTTTTTTGTAGATGTAGACAAACTTGTTCTAAAGTTTATATGGAAAAACACAGACCCTAGAAGTGCTGAAACAATCTTGACAAAGAAGAACAAAGTGGGAGAAATCACTCTACTCAATATTAAGGCTTGCTATATGGCCATGGTAACCAAAACAATGTGGTATTGGTGCCAGACTAGATACAAAAATCAATGAAACAGAATAGAGAATCCAGAAATAGACCCACACAAATTTGTGCAATTGGTTTTTTAAAAAGGTGCAAAAGCAATTCAAAGAAAGAAGGATAACATTTTCAACAAATGGTGCTGGAGCAATTAGACATTCATAGGCAAAAATAACAACAATAAAAAAGAACCTTGATCCCAAACTCACATCTTATATAAAAATTAACTCCATTTTTGGACTGGGCTATAAGACATGAAACTATAAATGTTTTTAAAATAGGAGAAAATCTTGTGTTTCTAGGGCTAGACAAAGTTCTTAGCCTTAACACAAAAAAACATGATTCATAAAAGAAAAATTGATAAACTGGATCCCATTAGAGTTAAAAACTTTCTCTGCAAAAGTCCACATGAAGAGGATGAAGAGAAAAACTACAGACTGGGAGAAAATATTTGCAAACCAAACATTCATAAAGGACTAGTATCTAGCACATACAAAGAACTCTCAAAACTCAAATGTAAAAAAAACAAATCCAGTTAGAAAATGGGCAGAAGGGGCACCTGGGTGACTCAGTCAGTTGAGCGTTCAACTCTTGGTTTCAGCTTAGGTCATGATCTTAGGGTTGTGTGATGGAGCTCCATATCAGGCTCTGGGCTCAGCGGAAGTCTGCTTGGATATTCTCTCCCTCTGCCCCTTCCCCTGTGCACACGCTCTCTCTCTCTCTCTCTCAAATAAATAAACCTTAAAAAAAAAGAAAGAAAGAAAGAAAAGAAAATGGGCAGAAGACATGAACAGATATTTCACTGAAGAGGAGATAGAGATGGCAAATAAGTGCTTGAGAAAAGTTTGACGTCATTAACTATCAGGCAAATGCAAATTAAAACCACAATGAGATATTGCCGTATACCTACCAAAATGTCTAAAATTAAAAATAATGAAAACTCCAAGGGCTGGCAAGGAGGAAGAGAAACTGTATTGCTCATACATTGCTGATGGGAATGTGAAATGGTACAGCCATTCAAGAAAACAGTTTGACAGCTTCTTAACAAAACTATTATGCAATTACTATAAAACTCAGCAATTTCCATCTTAGACATCCCAGAGAAATGAAAACTTAGGTTCACACAAAAACTATACAAGAATATCCATATCAGCTTTATTCATAAAAGCCAATAACCAGAAATAGCCCAGACATCCTTCAGTGGGTGAATGGTTAAATAAACTATGTACATACATGCCATGCATGGGATACAATGTGGCAATAAAAAGGAACAAACTGATACACTCAACAACCTGGATGAATCTCCGGAGAATTATGCTAAGTACAAAAAAGCCAATATCCAAAGGTTACATACTATTTGATATAGCATTTTTGAAAAGATAAAATTTTAGAAATGGAGAACAGATTCGGCGTTGCCAGGAGTTAGGGACAGTGGGGGAGAGGGGAGAGGGAGGGCAGTGGGCACCCAAGGGCAACTCAAAAACCTTCTGGCTTGGGAATTCTTCTGTATCTTGACTGTACGGATCCACAAACCTACACACGTGACAAATATTTAGAATTACATACACATCCACAAATGAGTACAAGTGAAACAGGAGAGATCTGAATGAGATTGATAGATTGCACCAATGGCAAATCCTGGTTGTAATACTGTATCACAGGGGATGTAAGATGTTACCATGGGGGGCACTAGGTATAAGGTACACTGGATCTCCTGTATTATTTCTTACTACTGCATGTGTTTTTACAACTATCTCAATAAGGATTTCAACTAAAAATTTTATTGTTTTGTATTTTAAAACTTGCATTTTACTAAACAGTTGAAGATATAGAAGAAAATAGAGCAGAAAAATCATCATCCTGAAATACAATATTTTGCTGCACTTTTTTCTGGTCTTTGTTTTTTACATTTATAGGAAAAAAAAACTGTGAGAGACTGGAATAAAAATCAGGGTGATGATGACAAGGTGGGGTCCTTGCTGTCTCCCACCTTCTATGACATCAGAACTCAGTGTTTGAGGGATACCTGGTGACCAGAGGCCAGGAAGGAGGAGGGCACCCATCTACCTGTCGGGTGGAGCTACCTTGTTCCACCCAGGCAGCCTGACCTGAGGCCATGGTGATCCAACAGGTGGGCAGCAGGGGGCGAGTGGCGGCCGAGCTGTTTGAAAGGAGAAGGGGCACTCACTGTGAGGACAAGAAACAGGTGAGGTCAGACTGGATGTATGCTCCCTTCCTCCCATCTGGGCTCCCTTTGCCACTGCAGACAGACTATAAGGCCCTCAAAGTCAGAAGAGGCCTTCAGCCCGACTCTTCCTGGAGCCCGACCTGGTGGGACGCAGCATGCATGCTTCGGGGCTTCTTCCCCAAGGCCATTACTGACTGACTCTCTTCTTTCATTCCCAGCACTGTCAGCAGAACTTAGGCTCCAGGAGGGCTGAATTGTTTGTTTAGTTTCCTACTAGATCCCTAGTGCCTACAATAGTGCTTGGTGCGTAATAGTGGTTGAATGAATGAATGAGCAAACTGAATAAATAGGATACAGCTGAATTGTAGAGCTCCTGGAGTGTTATTAGGGCTAAAATTCAAACCTCATGAAGATTTAGGTCAAAATGGGAAATGTCATCACTTACAATGCACAGCCCGGTGCTCCCACCCCCTCTCTCTTTCATGACTTACAACATGCCTGAGAGGCACTATTAACAATCTCATTCACAGATGGATAAACCAAAGCTTAGAAAGGCAAAAAGGCCGTATAGCCAGGACCCAGGATTTGAATCAGGTACATCTGATTCCAGGACCCTTAACAAGCTTACCCTACACTCCACTGCCTCCCAGATGGAGAAGTGAGGGAGGCGTGTAAAGAAGGCTGGGAAGGTCACCTAGACCTTGCACACATGGAAAGAGATAGGACTTTATTCTGAGATTAATAAGAGGCCATTGAGGGGTTTTAAGCAGAGCAATGGATGACTGATCTCTATACGTTTTCAAAAGATTTGTTCACTTGTTCATTTGATATACATGCCCCAATTCCTCCTTTGTGCTGGACCTCACAGCAAGATGGGGGCCTTGTGGGGTTCCCATCATGCTCCACCTTTTCTTAAAAAGAGTTGCATAAACACCAAACCCCAGGAAGGCTCTTTTGAGAAAAATCCCCAAAAAAGTTCTGTGTTTCAAGGAATGCTGATATTCTTGTCCCCCCAACCTTGGAGATTTACACTGCTCATTCACAGAGGCTCTGAGAAGTTCTGCAGCAAGGAATTCACTTCACTTTGTTAACTACAGCATTTCCCAAACCGATCTAAAACAGTCACAGCTTTTCTTTTTGAAAGACCTTTCAGGGGCGCCTGGGTGGCTCAGATGGTTAAGCGTCTGCCTTCGGCTCAGGTCATGATCCCAGAATCCTGGGATTGAGCCCCGCATCAGGCTCCCTGCTCAGCAGCTTCTCCCTTTCCTTCTCCTGCTCAACCTGCTTGTGCTCTCTCACTCTCTCTGTCAAATAAATAAATAAAATCTTAAAAAAAAAAAAAAAGACCTTTCAGCATATGTCAAAATCCATTTTACAGATGAAGTAATTGAGGCTCAGAGAGAAGAAATGATTTGGCTCAGGCCCCAAGATAGCATCACAAGGAGAAGAGCTAAAACTTAATCCTGCCCCTGTTTCGCCCTTTGCCCCCCCCACACACACACACAGTACAAAATACAAACCCAGCAGCAAGTGTGCTGGGGAAGACATCATCCTGTAAAGTGCATGGACAGAGGAGTTGTTAAATAGCAGAGCATTCACCAGAGAACACTTAACAGCCATTATAAAGAATGAAACAGTTCTCTGTGTCTTATGCCCAGGGAATATTATTAAGAAAAGAAAAAGTGCCCTTAAGTGTACGATGCAAGGATCTTTGCACTGGGTCTATACACCTGGACAGTCACAGTCCGCCCCCCACTCCCCGGCCAGGTCAAGCTATGGAATAGTCCTGGTGCCCCAGAAGCCTCCTTCAGGCCCTCCCAGCTCATCCCCTTCCCACATAACCATGATTCCTGACCTCTATCATCATAGATGAGTTTTGTATTTTCTTGAATTTCATGTTCATGGAATCAGTGTGTACCTTTATCCCTGGCTTCTTTCGCTCATCCGTGTATCTGTAAGACTCTGCCAGATTGTTGCTTTTTAATTTATTTTTATTTTTAAAGTTCATGATGATAATAATATAGTTGCTAGTATATATAAAGAAAACTATCTGGGGAAGAGGCAAATCATGCAAATCTTTTATCTTCTTTGTGGCGGTAGCAGGTCTAACTCTTGCTTCACAAACTCGGTAAATAAGAAATGTGTTATTTCAAGGCAAATTAAATCTGGCTCAGCCTGCATCTAGTGAGTTGGGGAAAATTCAGTGTCATTCAATACTGTGTGTGCCTTAATCCTTTGTCCACTTTTGCTTGCCCTGACACTGTCACTCTCCCAACTCACATTGTCTGTTGAAAATCGGTGTCTCTGAATTCGCTGTGCTAAGGCCAGCCCAGCCACACGGCCGAGCAGTGGGTGCCAGGCCCCTCCCAGACTCAGACTGCCCTTGTCTCTTCTCCCACCTCTCTAAAAGACCCCTTTCTCCTCTCTTAATCCTGGCACGTCCACCAGAATCTCCTAAATGACCTTGGACTGACGCAGGCACCAGTGAGCAATGTTGTCTCCAGGTAGCTCCTTCGCTCCATCCTGCCTCAAAACACTATGACAAGACTTCCCAGTAACGGGCCAGGCTAGCCTTCCCACTGGAGCAACCACAAAATGCACGACATCTGTGAGGCAGCCAGTCTTGGGTGAGGGCCACCAGGCAGCACAAGAGTGCCATCCCGGAGGAAAGGAACACTCGTGACAGCCTCCACTCTTTCCCAGCGGTGGCTGCACCGAGGTAGAGGCCAAGCATGGCACCGCAGTCCTGCTGAGCTGCGGGGCGGTGGGGGTGGGGGGCAGCTAAGGCACCAGACTCTGCAGGACGAGGCCCTGGAGAGGGGAGAGAGCTGCTCACCCAGGGGTTCCCCATGACTCCTTGGCAGAGGGCTGGGATGCGCATGCCAAGGGCTGGATTAGCCGCTCTCACCAGAGTGGCTGTTCTGCCCTTGAGAACAGAGCGGAGATCCTGGAAATCCAGCAGCGCTGGAGGTTGCCGGAATTCCGGCCCAGCTAGAGCAGAGGAGCTCCATAACACTCAGGCATCCATTTGAGAGCACACATACACAGACATGGACACGCATCTATGCACACACATAAACAGACATGTATGTGTATATATACATGCACACACACATATACATACATATATTTGGAAAAAAAGAAAACTTTAGAAGCAATGCCTAGAGGCACCTAGGTGGCTCAGTCGGTTAAGCGTCTGCCTTTGGCTCAGGTCATGATCCCAAGGTCCTGGGATCGAGTCCCACATCAGGCTCCCTGTTCAGCATGGAATCTGCTTCTCCCTCTCCCTCTGCTCCTCCCCTCTGCTTGTGTTCTCTCTCCCTCTCAAATAAATGAAATTTTTTTTAAATCTAAAAAAAAAAAAAGAAACAGCAGCAGCAATGGTCAAAGTTTCCACATTAAGAAGGAAATAAGGAAGAATTAAACTCAACAATAGAAAGAAGAAACAATAAAGATAAAATCAGAACTTAATGAAATAGAAAATGAAAATAATAAATAAAATTAATAAACTTTTGCTTTGAAAAGATTTATAAAATTGGTAAATTTTTCATAGTCTATTTTTTTTAAAAAAAGAGAAAACACAGATTACCAATATCGAGAATAAAAGGGAACTATCACATGTCTACCTCCTATAGACATTAAAAGGATATGAAGATAATATGAGGAATGACTGGATGCCAATGCATTTGCTCACCTAGGTGAAATGTAGAAACTTCTTGGACAACACAATTTACAAAAGTGACTCAAGAAGAAATAAAAAGTCCAAAAGACTACAAGCCCAAAAGATTTCACCAATAAATTCTATAAATCATGTGACCAATCTTACACAAATTCCTTCATAAAATAGAGGTGGAGGAAATGCCCCCTGACTCATTTTAAAGGGGCAACATAACCTTGACTCTAAAACTCCATAAACATATAGAAAAGAAATCTAATCTCTCCATGAATGTAGTTGAAAAGAACAATCTCCACAAACAGTAGCAAATCAAACCCAGCAATATAGAAAAAGGTGAATGCATCATGAACAAACGGCTTCCTGAAGGAACCAGGTTGGTTAGGTATTCAAGTCAATCCATGCAATCTGCCGCAGGCTCAGGCAAAAAAGGGCAGCACTCAAGTCTCTCAGTGGATACAGGAAGTGCATTTCACTAATTCAGCATTCATTCTTGGTAAAATTCTCAGAACAGTAGAAACAGAAGGAAATGTCTTCAAACTGAGGAAGGACAATAAGGAAAAAGCTACAACTACCTCTACTCACACCACGTCCCCCTAAGATACAGCACAAAATTAGGATGTTTGCTTTTGCTGCTTCTATTGGTATTTTACTAGTGATTCTAGTTAATATACAAGGCAAGCAAAAAAGCTAAAGATTTTTTGAAAGATAAAGAGTAGAAAGGATGAAGTAAAACTTCTTCCCAGACAGCATGATTTTTTATATACAAAATCCTAAACTCTATCAGATAAAAAAGAAAGAATTAAGTCATAAGACACAAAATCAATTGTGTTTCTATAGACTAGCAACGAACAATTGGAAAATGAAAATTTAAAAATATACTATTTACAATAGCATCAAAATCCATAAAATACTTCAGAAAGATGAGCATGGCCTCTACACTTGAAAATGAGGAAACATTGCTAAAAATAACCAAAGACAGTGTAATGGAGAGATTCACCATGATCACGGATTACAAGGTATGATATTTTAGAGACATTCTTTCTCACCAAATTGAACCACAGTTTCAATGTAATACTAATCAAAATCCCAGCAGGGTTTTTTTTATAGAAACTGAAAAGGTTGATATATACATATATATGTGAAAATGCAAAGGATCTAGGGTAATCAGAACAAATTTGAAAGGAACAAAGTTTAAAAACTCACACTATCTGATTTCAAATGTTACAATAAAGCTGTATGGAGGAGGAGCAAGATGGCGGAGGAGTAGGAGACCTGGATTTCGTCTGGTCCCGGGAATTCAGCTGGATAGGGATCAAATCATTCTGAACACCTACAAACTCAACAGGAGATCGAAGAAAAGAATAGCAACAACTCTCTGAACAGAAAAGCGACCACTTTCTGGAAGGTAGGACGTGCGGAGAAGAATCTGAGGCGATATTCGGGAGGATAGACGGTGGGGGAGGGGCCTCTCTCAGCCACTTCTGGCAAGTGATAGAGGCGCGGAGCACAAAATCGGAACTTTTAGAAGTCGGCTCCGCTGAGGGACGTCGCTCCAGTGGCTAAGCGGGGGGGTGAAACCCTCGTGGGACAGTGTGGTCTCAGGACCCTCAGGGTCACAGAAAGACCAGGGGTGCCTGAGTGCGGCAGAGCTCCCAGGTATCGGAGCAGGGAAGCCGGCTGCAGAGGCGGAGCCCAGGCGCGGGCTCTCAGCTTGGGGTGGCCATAAACCGTGATCCGCGGCACAGTCGGGCCACTGCTCCTCCAGCAGGGACCCAGCAAGCGGCAGATCCGGGGAGACTCACCTTCCTCCCCCAGGAGGAGTGGCGCGGGAGCGCACCGCAGGGATCTGCTGGGTTTGGAGACTCCACACGGTGTCGGGTGCCAGAGATAGAAACGCTCGGTCACAGGCTGGGTGAGCACAGAGTGCGGCCGGAGACCAGGGAGACCGGAGTGACTGACTGCTTTTCTCTGGGGGCGCACTGAGGAGCGGGCCCGAGTTCTTGGCTCCTCCGGGGTGGAGATTGGGAGGCCGCCATTTTCACTCTCGGCCTCCAAAGCTGTACGGAAAGCTTGCAGGGAACAAAAGCTCCCGAGAGCAAACCCGAGCAGATTACTTAGCCTGACCAGGCAAGGGTGGGGCAAGTCTGCTCCGGCAAAGACATTTGGAAACCACGGCAACAGGCCCCTCCCCCAGAAGATCAGCAAGAACAGCCAGCCAAGACCAAGTTTACCGATCAATGAGAACGGCAGAACTCCAGCGCTAGGGGAATACTGCACATAGAATCCATGGCTTTTTTACCATGATTGTTTAGTCTTTCAAAGTTAATTTTTTTAATTTTCTTTTTTCTTTTTCTTTTTTTTTAATTTTTCTTTTTCCCTTTTTCAACCAACATTTTATCAATCCCTTTTTTAAAAATCTTTTTTATTTTTCATTTTTAGAGTCATATTCTATCCCTTCATTGTAGTTAACCTTATTTTTTGTATATATATATATAAGTTGTTCTCTCTTTAAAATTTTGGGATACAGATTCTTCTAACAGACCAAAATATACCCTAAATCTCTAGTGTATGGCTTTGTTCTAGTCTCCTGCTTGATCACATTCTCTCCCCATTTTTTTTAAATTTTTCTTTTTTCAACCAACTTCTCAATTCCTTTTATAATTTTCTTTTATAATTTTCATCTTTACAGTCATATTCCATCCCTTCATCGTATTTACCCTTATTTTTATACATATACAAGTTTTTCTTTCTTTAAAATTTTGGGAGGCAGTGTCTTCTAACAGACCAAAATATGCCCAAAATGTAGGGTGTGACACTAATCTATTCACCAGCCTGATCATATTTGATCATATTCTTTCTTTCTTTCTTTCTTTCCCTTTCTTTTCCTCCTGGTTTCGGGTCTCTTCTGATTTGTTTAGTGTATATTTTTCTGGGGTCGTTGTTACCCTGTTAGCATTTTGTTCTCTCATTCATCTGTTCTTCTCTGGATAAAATGACAAGATGGAAAAACTCACCTCAAAAAAAAGAACAAGAGGCAGTACCAACTGCCAGGGACCTAATCAGTACAGATATTAGTAAGATGTTGGAACTAGAGTTTAGAATGATGATTATAAAGATACTAGCTGGACTTGAAAAAAGCATAGAAGATACTAGAGAATCCATTTCTAGAGAAATAAAAGAACTAAAATCTAACCAAGTCGAAATCAAAAAGGCTATTAATGAGATGTGATCAAAAATGGGGGCTCTAATGGCTAGGCTAAATGAGGCAGAAGAAAGAATTAGTGATATAGAAGACTAAATGATGGAGAATAAAGAAGCTGAGAAAAAGAGAGATAAACAACTACTGGATCACAAGGGCAGAATTTGAGAGATAAGTGATACCATAAGATGAAACAATATTAGAATAATTGGAATCCCAGAAGAAGAAGAAAGAGAGAGAGGGGAAGAAGGTATATTGGAGCAACTTATAGGAGAGAAATTGAAAGTGAGGGGGTGGAAAACCATTTACCATGCTAATGGACATCAAAAGAAAGCTGGGGTGGCCATCCTTATATTAGACAAATTAGATTTTAAACCAAAGACTATAATAAGAGATGAGGAAGGACACTATATCATACTTAAAAGGTCTGTCCAACAAGAAGATCCAACAAGTAAATAACTATGCCCCTAACATGGGAGCAGCCAATTATATAAGCCAATTAATAACAAAATCAAAGAAACACATCGACAACAATACAATAATAGTAGGGGACTTTAACACCCCCCTCACTGAAATGGACAGATCATCTAAGCAAAAGATCAACAAGGAAATGAAGGCTTTAAATGACACACTGGACCAAATGGACTTCACAGATATATTCAGAACATTCCATCCCAAAGCAACAGAATACACATTCTTCTCTAGTTCCCATGGAACATTCTCCAGAATAGATCACATCTTAGGTCACAAATCAGGTCTCAACTGGTACCAAAAGATTGGGATCATTCCCTGCATATTTTTGGACCACAATGCTTTGAAACTAGAACTCAATCACAAGAGGAAAGTCGGAAAGAACGCAAATACATGGAGGCTTAAGAGCATCCTACTAAAGAATGAATGGGTCAACCAGGAAATTAAAGACGAATTAAAAAAATTCATGGAAACAAATGAAAATGAAAACACAACTGTTCAAAATCTTTGGGATGCAGCAAAGGTGGTCCTAAGAGGAAAGTATATAGCAATACAAACCTTTCTCAAGAAACAAGAAAGGTCTCAAATACACCACCTAACCCTACCCCTAAAGGAGCTGGAGAAAGAACAGCACATAAAGCCTAAACCCAGCAGGAGAAGAGAAATAATAAAGATCAGAGCAGAAATCAATGAAATAGAAACCAAAAGAACGGTAGAACACATCAACGAAACTAGGAGCTGGTTCTTTAAAAGAATTAATAAGATTGATAAACCCCTGTCCAGACTTATCAAAAAGAAAAGAGAAACGACCCAAATAAATAAAATCATGAATGAAAGAGGAGAGATCACAACCAACACCAAAAAAATAAACAATTGTAAGAACATTATGAGCAACTATATGCCAGCAAATTAGATAATCTGGAAGAAATGGATGCATTCCTAGAGACGTATAAACTACCAAAACTGAACCAAGAAGAAATAGAAAACCTGAACAGACCCATAACCACTAAGGAAATTGAAGCAGTAATCAAAAATCTCCCAACAAACAAGAGCCCAGGGCCAGATGGCTTCCCAGGGAAATTCTACCAAACATTTAAAGAAGAATTAATACCTATTCTTCTGAAACTGTTCCAAAAAATAGAAATGGAAGGAAAATTTCCAAACTCATTTTATGAGGCCAGCATTACCTTGATCCCAAAACCAGAAAAAGCAAAGACCCCAACAAAAATGAGAATTACAGACCAATATCCCCGATGAACATGGATGCAAAAATTCTCACCAAAACACTAGCCAATAGGATCCAACAGTACATTAAAAGGATTATTCACCACGACCAAGTGGGATTTATTCCTGGGCTGCAAGTTTCATTCAACATCTGCAAATCAATCAATGTGATACAATCATTAATAAAAGAAAGAACAAGAACCATATGATCCTCTCAAGATGCAGAAAAAGCATTTGACAAAGTACAGCATCCTTTCTTGATTAAAACTCTTCAGAGTGTAGGGATAGAGGGTATATACCTCAATATCATAAAAGCCATCTATGAAAAACCCACAGCGAATATCATTCTCAATGGGGAAAAACTGAGAGCTTTCCCCCTAAGGTCAGGAACATGGCAGGGATGTCCACTATCACCACTGCTATTCAACATAGAACTAGAAGTCCTAGCCACAGCAATTAAACAACAAAAATAAATAAAAGGCATCCGAATCAGCAAAGAAGAAGTCAATCTCTCCCTCTTTGCAGATGATATGATACTTTATGTGGAAAACCCAAAAGACTCCACCCCAAAATTGCTAGAACTCATACAGGAATTCAGTAAAGTGGCAGGATATAAAATCAATGCACAGAAATCAGTTGCATTTCTATACACCAACAACAAGACAGAAGAAAGAGAAATTAAGGAGTTGATCCCATTTACAATTGCACCCAAAACCATAAGATACCTAGGAATAAATCTAACCAAAGAGGCAAAGAATCTGTACTCAGAAAACTATAAAAATACTCATGAAAGGGCACCTGGGTGGCTCAGTTGGTTAAGCGACTGCCTTCGGCTCAGGTCATGATCCTGGAGTCCCTGGATCGAGTCCCGCATCGGGCTCCCTGCTTGGCGGGGAGTCTGCTTCTCCCTCTGACCCTCCCCCCTCTCATGTGCTCTCTCTCTCTCTCTCTCTCATTCTGTCTCAAATAAATAAATAAAATCTTTAAAAAAAAAAATACTCATGAAAGAAATTGAGGAAGACATAAAGAAATGGAAAAACGTTCCATGCTCATGGATTGGAAGAACAAATATTGTGAAGATGTCAATGCTACCTAGAGCAATCTACACATTCAATGCAATCCCTATCAAAATACCATCAACTTTTTTCAAAGAAATGGAATAAATAATCCTAAAATTTGTATGGAACCAGAAAAGACCCCGCATAGCCAGAGGAATGTTGAAAAAGAAAAGCAAAGCTGGCAGCATCACAATTCTGGACTTCCAGCTCTATTACAAAGCTGTAATCATCAATACAGTATGGTACTGGCACAAAAACAGACACATAGATCAATGGAACAGAATAGAGAGCCTAGAAATGAACCCTCAACTCTATGGTCAACGAATCTTCCACAAAGCAGGAAAGAATGTCCAATGGAAAAAAGACAGTCTCTTCAACAAATGGTATTGGGAAAATTGGACAGCCACATGCAGAAGAATGAAACTGGACCATTTCCTTACACCACATACAAAAATAGACTCAAAATGGAGAAAGACCTAAATGTGAGACAGGAGTCCATCAAAATCCTAGAAGAGAACACAGGCAGCAACCTCTTCGACCTCAGCCACAGCAACTTCTTCCTAGAAACATCGCCAAAGGCAAGGAAAGCAAGGGCAAAAATGAACTATAGGGACTTCATCAAGATAAAAAGCTTTTGCACAGCAAAGGAAACAGTCAACAAAACCAAAAGACAAATGACAGAATGGGAGAAGATATTTGCAAATGACATATCAGATAAAGGGCTAGTATCCAAAATCTGTAAAGAACTTATCAAACTCAACACCCAAAGAACAAATAATCCAATCAAAAAATGGGCAGAAGACATGAACAGATATTTCTGCAAAGAAGACATCCAAATGGCCAACAGACACATAAAAAAGTGCTCAACATCACTCAGCATCAGGGAAATCCAAATCAAAACCTCAATGAGATACCACCTCACACCAGTCAGAATGGCTAAAATTAACAAGTCAGGAAATGACAGATGTTGGCAGGGATGCAGAGGAAGGGGAACCCGCCTACACTATTGGTGGGAATGCAAGCTGGTGCAGCCACTCTGGAAAACAGTATGGAGGTTCCTCAAAAAGTTGAAAATAGAGCTACCCTACAACCCAGCAATTGCACTACTGGATATTTACCCCAAAGATACAAATGTAGTGATCCGAAGGGGTACGTGCACCCTAATGTTTATAGCAGCAATGTCCACAATAGCCAAACTATGGAAAGAGCCAAGATGTCCATCAACAGATGAATGGATAAAGAAGATGTGGTATATATATACAATGGAATATTATGCAGCCATCAAAAAGATGAAATCTTGCCATTTGCAACGACATGGATGGAACTGGAGGGTATTAAGTGAAATAAGTCAATCAGAGAAAGACATGTATCATATGACCTCACTGATATGAGGAATTCTTAATCTCAGGAAACAAACTGAGGGTTGCTGGAGTGGGGGGTGGGGTGGGAGGGATGGGGTGACTGGGTGATAGACATTGGGGAGGGTATGTGCTATGGTGAGTGCTGTGAACTGTGTAAGACTGATGAATCACAGAGCTGTACCTCTGAAACAAATAATACATTATATGTTAAAAAAAAAAAAAGATAGTTGAGAGGGAAAAATGAAGGGGGAGAAATCGGAGGGGGAGACAAACCATGAGAGACTATGAACTCTGAGAAACAAACTGAGAGTTTTAGAAGGGAAGGGGTGGGGGGATAGGTTACCCCAGTGATGGATATTAAGGAGGGCACATATTGAATGGAGCACTGGGTGTTATACGCAAACAATGAATCATGGAACACTACATCAAAAACTAATGATGTAATGAATGGTGACTAACATAACATAATAAAATTAAATTTTAAAAAAATTTTAAAAAGCTGTATGGTCATCTAGATAGTGTGGCATTGACATAAGATAGATAGAGAAAGGAATGGAACAGCATAGTGACGGTGGAAAGAGCTGTTACGGATTGAACTGTGTCCTCCAAAATTCACATGTGGAAGCCCCAACTGTACTTGGAAATAATTAAGGTTAAATGAGGTCATAAAGGGTGGGGCTCTACTCCAATAGCACTGATGTCCTTATAAGAAGAGAGATACCAGGGAGGCACAGAGAAAAGGCCGTGTGAGGACACAGGGAGAAGGCAGCCTTCCAGAAGCCAAGGAGAGAGGTTTCACCAGAAACCAACCCTGCCTCACATCTTGATCTTGGACTTCCAGTTTCCATGACTGTTAATTTTTATTAATAGTTAATGTTAATTTTTGTTTAAGCTGCCCAATCTGTGGTATTCTGTTATAGCAGCTCCAACAAACTAATACAGATTTAGCACTGACATAAAGATTGATATATAGATCAGTGAAACAGAATGGAATCCAGAAGCAGACCCACATAAATTTGGTGGGCATATTTTTGACAGAGAGCAATGCAATCCAATGAATAATTAGGCTTTTTAAACAAATAATTCTAGAACTGGACATTCATATGAGGAAAAGAATCTTGACCCCTCCTTCACGGCATATACAAAAATTAATTCAAAATGGACCATCTACCTAACTGGAAAATTAAAACAATAAAATGCCAGGAAGAAAACAGAGGAGAAAAATCTTCACAACCCTGAGTTAAACAAAATTTTTTAGATTGCACACAAAAGGCATAACCATAAAGGGAATATGTTTGATGATTTGAACTTCATAAAACTTGAAACCTTTTAACTTTCAAACACCCTGGTAAAATGAAGAGGCAAGCCACAGACCTGGAGAAAACAGTCACAATACAAACATCTGACAAAGAATGTATATCCAAAATAAGTAAAGAACTACTAAAACTTAATAAGAAGACAAATTGCCCAATAAAAAAAATGAACTGGGTTTTTAATAGACACGCCCACAAAGTAAGATATGTGAATTATGATCAGTAAGCACATGAAAAGATGCTCAACATCTGCTATGGATTGAATGCTTATGTCCCCCCTAAATTCATATGTTGAAATCCTAACTCCCAAAGTGCTGGTTTTAGGAGTTGGGGGTCTTCAGGAGATGATTCGTGAGAGTGGAACCCTCTTGAATTGGAGTAGTGCCCTGATTTAAAAAAATAAAAATAAAAGACCCCAAAGAGCTCTCTCTGCTCTCCACCATGTAACGATACAATGGAAATGGATGGAACCCAGAAGATCGCCCTCACCAGAACCTGACCATGCTGGCCTCCTGGTCCCAAACTTCCAGCCCCCGGAACAGTAAGAAATAAATTTCTGTTGTTTATAAGCCACCTGGTCTGTGGTACTTTGTTATAGCAGTGCAAACGGACTCAGACAACATCATTCATCATTGCGGAAGTGCATATAAAAACTAGATCGAGGTACCACTACACAACCAATAGAATGCCTAAAAGAATTTTGCCAATAGGAACGTGGAGCAACTAACATTCTCAGGTTGCTGGTAGAAATGTAAATTGGTTCAAACCCCTTGAAAACAGGTTGGTGGTTTCTTATCAAATTAAACATGCACCTGCCATATGACCCAGCATCTGCATTTCTGGGTGCTAACCCAAGCAGAATGAGAACATGTGTCCACCCAAACAGTTGTATCCAGGTGTTTATAGCAGTTTTATTCATGATCATCAGAAACTAGAAACAGCCCAAAGTCCGTCAGTAGGTAAAGAGATAAATTGTACCATATTCATACAATATATTACTCATCAATAACACTGAACACACGAACATGGAGACAACTCAGAAGCATTATGTTGAGCAAAAGTAGCTAACCACAAAAGACTATGAAGTTCCATTTATGCAGTTATAGACCAGGCAAAATTACTCCATAGTGACAAAGCAGATTAGTGGATCCCTCTGGCAGGGTGAGGGTAAGGAGGGAACAGACTGTAAAAGGGTATAAGGGAACTTCCCGGGATGATGGAAATGTTCTTTCTCTTGAGTGGGATGGTAGTCCACAGGTGTAGACATGTCAAAACTCATCAAACTGTACATTTAAAATGTGTGCATTTTATTGTCTGAATTATACCACAATAAAGTTGATTCCTTTTAAAGATCATTTAGAGCAAAAATGTAAAAGCAAGGCAAGGAATGAGAACAGAAGTGGGCCTTCTCAGCAGAGAAAAGGGAGGGAAAACTCCAGTGGAATGTCACTGGGCTGCCATGTTACCTACTTCTGCAATGTTTGGGGGTTTTGTAGTAAGCATGCATGCCATAGATAACTGGAAAAAAGTTAAACTCTAAGAACGATCTTACAGCACCGCTCTGTGAGGGCAGCAGGGATGCCTGCCCCCCAGTGAGTCACTTTCCTTCCTCCTCTTCTTGCCACCAGACGCTGTTGGCATTGCTGATCTTGGTGCTGTACGTGGGCACAGGAATATCAGGTGAGCATTCTGGAAGCTGAGAAAGGAGGAGCCGAGTCCACCCGGAGTCAGGAGGGGTATTCTGGAGATGGCTGCATGTCAATGGGGCCTCCAAAACTTGCCTTCTCTCCCCTTCACCCACTGGGATGACCAACCATGTTCATTTCAATGACTGCTCATTTGCCCTTGTTAAGAGGTGATGTTTGTGCTGTTTCAGGAAGAAGTTGGGAAGTGTCAGAAAGGATCAGAGAATGTAACTATCCCCAGAATCCTGTGGCTTCCCAGGTAACATATTCAAAAAAGGTGCTGAGGGGATGTCAAGTTTGACTGAGGAAATCTGGGAAGGCTTCTCAGAGGTGTCATGGGCGAGCTGGATCTTGAAGGATAAGTAGGAGCTGGCCAGGTGGAGAAGGTGGGGATGGGCACTCCAGAGAGAAGGAATAGCATATGCAAAGGCTCAGAAAACTTTTTGAAACCAGTGGCAAGGGGGTCCTACGTGAAAAAGCTCAAGATGCAACTCTGATGTCTGCCTTTCAGGGATTTGAATACCAGACCAATGAACCCGCAGAAGAGCCAATAAAGGTCATCAGGACCTGGTTGAAGGAAAACGTGCATGTTTTCTTGGAGAAGCTAGAGAAAGAGGTGCGAGAGCTGGAGCAGCTGGTCCAGGACCTGGAGGAGTGGTTAGATGCTCTTCTGGGAGAGGGGCACCCGGAGGATCCCTGCTCCAACTTCAAAATTCACCTGTGAGGGCCAGGGCTGGAACCTGGGGAGAACGCCAAGCGGAAGGAAGCGGGGGGTGGGGCGGGGGGAAGGTTGCCAGGGGCTCCTTAATAAGGGCTGAGCTGTGACACTTGAATGTCAAAGCAGGCAAGAAAATAAAATAGTTGGGACACTAGAACCTTGCTGGTTCATGAACACTGTCAGGACGACCCCAAGGCTCTGCTGAGATATCCTCCAGCCCACCAGAACTCTGGCACATTGGAACCAAGCCAACCTCCGGGTCAGGACCCTTGCCCACTTACCTGAGATATGGTGCAAATTCCCTAACCTCTCAGAGACAAAACTGCCTCATTAGTAAAAATCAGGGATGCCAATTTGCCTCAGAGCATTACAGTGAGGACCAGACGTGTATGTGCATAGAGTAGGTGCCTGATAAACAGTTCTTCCTTCCTTCCTTTCTTCCATTCCTTTTCCTTCCTCCCTGGAACTTAGCAAGACTCTGGTTCTGGAGTGTATAGATGTTATGGGGCAACTCAACTCTCAGACACTGCTGCTGAGAGCATAAATTGCCAAAAACCCCGTGCAGGGGAATTGGTGATAGCATTCAAATTCACATAGCAAAACAAAGGACCAGTAGGGCCCAGTTTCAGTTAGTAGAGGTGCAGCCAAACAGTGGATACCCTGTAGCTATGAAAAAGAATGAGGACGCTTTCCTACTGATAGAGAAGTGTCCACAGAAAAAGGTTGTTAAATGAGAGAAATCAAGGCGTAAGAAGAGCATGGGACAAGAATCTATATTTCATTGTTGTTGATGATGACGATGTTATTGAATGTGCAAGAAAACGCTAGAAGGATACAAAATGGTGGGGGGGGGCAGATTGGGGAAGTTGAAAGTGGGCAAATGTACGACCAGGATGAAAGAGAAACTTTTCACACTCTTTTATTTTCAGACTACATGATTGTTTTGCCTATTCAAATATTTTTAAAAGAAAATTACCCATTATTTTGCCCACAGAGAAGCACAGGAATACAGTGTATACAAGCAAAATAAGAATATCACTATGTTGAGGGGCGCCTGGGTGGCTCAGTTGGTTAAGCGACTGCCTTCGGCTCAGGTCATGATCCTGGAGTCCCGGGATCGAGTCCCGCATCGGGCTCCCTGCTCAGCAGGGGGTCTGCTTCTCCCTCTGCCCTCTTCCCTCTCGTGCTCTCTGTCTCTCATTCTCTCTCTCAAATAAATAAATAAAATCTTTAAAAAAAAAAAAAAGAATATCACTATGTTGAAATTATGAGTGACTTAATTTTTTTAAACAGTGCTAAGAGAAAACCCTCTCTTTTGATTAACTTATTTTGATTAAACAATGATAATTCTTATCTAGGATTTTCCCTTGACTTCCAGGAAGTTCAGCGTTTAGTTGTCCATGGTGGGAATTATATCTGCCTCACTTTTTTGGACCATTCGCCCCTTTCTAAGATTTTTTGTTTTCCAATTTTAATGGAGCTATTATATACATGCCAACTGTTAGAACCACCTCAAATCTCTGGAAAGTCAAGAGGGGTCCAATTCAAATCATCTCATAGAAAATCTGACTGACAGGGAATGGCACAGAAATTCTGTTTGCTGGGAGGAATTATTCAATTGCCACTTGGGAAGGAAAAAGTCTTTGCAAGTTACAGTCACAGTTTTGCCGCTTTGAGTATATGTCAGGGGGTGGGGACCAGAATCTGTTTTTCTCCTTTGCAGCTATTTTAGCAAGTGTTCTGTAGGAAGGTCTGATAATGATATTTCTTTGCATTTATTTTTACTGTTACTCTAAAGGCTATAATAACATACCCAAAATCATGTACATGGGCTCTACTGGTATTTAGAGGGTTCCCAGGCAGAATTTTGACTATATACACATTTAGCCGAACCCACACTTCAGCCTCTAACTCCTATCTAAGTTGCAATTGTATTGTACCTGTAATATATATCTGTGTATATGTTTATGTTTACATATTATATATATTTATATGTTTTCTTTTATATATATGATATAGTTGTAAATATTTTTTATAAAACATATATGTATATAAAATTGGAGGAGACGTGAATTAAGATTTTTTTTTTAAGATTTTATTTATTTATTTGAGAGAGAGAGAATGAGAGAGAGCACATGAGAGGGGGGAGGGTCAGAGGGAGAAGCAGACTCCCTGCCGAGCAGGGAGCCCGATGCAGGACTCGATCCAGGGACTCCAGGATCATGACCTGAGCCGAAGGCAGTCGCTTAACCAACTGAGCCACCCAGGCGCCTGAGACGTGAATTAAAAAAAAAAATGGAGCCTAGATCCTTGAGCACTGAAACCACCCCTGTGGTTATTAGCAGAGCCTTTGAGCAAAGGAGTCACACCCTGAAAGCTCTCAGGCGTTACCCCCACACACCCACACACAGGGCCTGATAGAAACAGCCCATGCTGGTGTGGGGTTGCCGCCCACTGCTGGTGGTCACTTTTGGGATGTTGGCTTGTGAGCCCATAAGAACAGCAAGCCACTCAGCGCGGCTCAGGCAATGAGGGTTTGTTGTGGCGCAACACGGGAGCCAGAATCTCATGGAAATCAGGAGCATACCATAACTTGGGATCCTGGAGACTGGAACAGGAAGGTATTTAAGAACCCAGGGTATCCACCGAGGTGCTCCAGGAGCCTCGTCGCAAGAATCTGGGAGCTTACCTCTAGCTTTCCACTTTTACCTTCACTTGGCCGCTCTCTGGGTCTCTGCTTCTCTTTGTGTGTCTGCCCCCTATCTTCCTGCTTCCAATGGCTTCCTTGCCCCCCACTCTATCTAGCCCTGCTTCAGCTCAGCACTTCTGCCTGTGAGTCCTCCTAACTCTAATTTGCTCCTGGTCCCACAAGGCCTCTCCCTTTCTCATGACCTCCCAAACTTCCAGTGACCATACAATTCTGTCTGCACTTCACAGATCAGGCTCCAGGGGAGTGGGTGGGTTATGATTGACTCATCTCATTAGCTGGAGCTTCTTGTCCTGAGCCAGACTCTGTGCTGACCAGGCTTTGGACTAGATGACCTCGGGGTGACCACCCTCGCCCCCTCCCCCCGCTCCAATCAACTGTGACAGGACAGAGAGGGGAGGATCAAGTACTCCAGAATGGAGCTACCTCATACGAGAAACAGCCTGGGCCCCTTCCTGACGGGTGGCTCTGGACCGTGTGTAATGACCTCACATTTCCCAAGGTGGTCAGAAATGTGGCAGAGAGAGTGATGGCAACCCTTGTACCACGGAGCCCCAAGAGTCAGTATCAGGGAAGCAGAATTGTGTGAGACAAACATTCAAAGGCTGACTATAATTGCTGAGAATGAGGTGGGAGGCGCTTGGCCACCAGAGTCACCAGAGTCGACATAGGTGAGTGGGTCAGCCTAATCTGGGAATATTTCATTCATTCTCCAGTTCCTGGGTATGAAAAAGACAAATGACACACTTAAAAAGAAGATTATGGGGGTGCCTGGGTGGCTCAGATCATGAATGATCTCAGGGTCTTGGGATTAAGCCCGGCATCAGGCTCCACGCTCAGGGTGGAGTCCGCTCCAGATTCTCCCTCTCCCTCTGTCTCTCCTGCTGCTCTCTCTCTCTCTCTCTCTCTCTCTCTCAAGTAAATAAATAAATAAATAAGTAAATAGAGTGTGACTACCTTTAATGACTTTGAAGTCTTATAATTTCAATGAGTTAGACAAAATGTTGCCCAGTAGATCTATTAAGGGGTCCACTTTCATATCTATAGAGTGGACTTGCCTTTGGGAGAGAAAATGTCTTTTACTTGAGAATACAACTATTTCCAGCTCCTTCCATTCAATCAAGAATAATGCTGCCAGCAGAGCAGGATCTCCCTGCCCCCATCCCAGTCCCCAACCCAACCCCCTTCCAACAACAACCAGCTCCAACTGATTGTGATCTTGCAAGGCCAGGCTTCCCAGCCACTGAAGACTAATTTAAATAGAAAAGGGAGTGGTGCCTGGGTGGCTCAGTCCTTTAAGCATCTGCCTTCGGGTCAGGTCATGATCTCAGGGTCCTGGGATCGAGCCCTGCATTGGGCTCCCTGCTCAGCCGGGAGTCTGCTTCTCCCTCTCCCTCTGCCCGCACCCACCAAACCCGGGTCATGCTAGCTCTCTCTCTGTCTCTCTTAAATAAATAAATAAATTCTTTTAAAAAAAATGGAAAAGAGAAATTGAATAATAAAATCAGGAGTCAATTTTTTTTTAAAAAAGAGAAAGAGTGGGCTATGCATGTGCCAGCCACTGGTGAATGAGAAGTTTACAGGCTAGTGGGAAAAACAAGCAGAAGAGTCAAGACAAGGCAATTTTGGAGAATGATAAATGTACAAGTAGAAGTGAGGAAACAACTTAGCAAGCCACCGTGGTTTTCCAGGTGGAAACAGAAGCTTGGAGTGGGGAAGAGGTGCAGAGAAGCAGAATTCAGTTTGTAAGTATCATCAGCTGGACGTGCTGATGGAGAAGAATGAGGAAGAAGGGTCCAGACAGCTGTCTGCCCGGCCTCAGGACGCCCACTCTCTTCAGTGCAGGGCAACTTGAGCCATGATTTCAAGTCCTGACCCAAGATGCTCTCAAGGACTACGTGGAAGAGACAGGTGTGGTCTTGTTAAGGGAAAAGTGGCCAGTTGGAAAAATGTCCTGACCACTCAATTATCCCCATTTCTTCCTTTGTTTCAGGCACCTGGAGCATGAGGTCAGCATCACAAACAATTAAAAGTTTAATTAATTTTAATTGATGGTTTTCACCCCATCTCTCTTTTACTTAATAGATCTACTTGGCAGGCTTCCTGATGCTCCCTCAGGCTCTTCTCTTTTGCTAACACTGATTCATTCTACGTTTTTCTTTGTCTGTTTTATTGCTTTTGGTCAGCTTCTTTTCTGTGCCTCCAACTTATATAATGGGGAAAACACCCACAGTCATCCAGATAGTTCATGTTTTAAAGATAAGAATCTGATAATCTAGACAAAAGTTGGATAAGATAAAGTCCACCTATGTATTAGCTATATGTATTTCCTAAGAATATAAGGATTATTGGGGAGAAATAATAAAATTGTGGCAACAGACATTTAAAGAATGTGTTCCTGTTTTAGGGGCTTGGTTGAGTGCTATTGCTAGTTCCAATTTATGGATAAGAACACTGAGGCATAGAGAGATCATATCATTGATCAAATCATATCATCAGTGAATGGGAGCCAGAATTCAAACCCGGGCTATCTGGCATCGAAGCCCTCACACCAATTCAATGAGCTTCACAGCCTCGCCTCCATGAAGCCTAGCCAAAATAACGTCTTCTCTCATTTTATTGTTAAGTAATCATATGCAATTAAATTTACAGGGCAATAAATTCTCATCGCATGCTACTACATGTTGGGTACATATAGAGAGAGGTAGAAGTCACATTCCCTGCCCACATATAGCTTGTCCTTCTACCATGAAACCAAGAAACAAAGACGAGAAAAATGAAGTCTTTACATTCTTGTAGCAGCTATTGGGTAAAGTGCCAAAGGAACCTAACTGCCAAATGAGCTATATACTTACTGGCCTAACTAAGAATTCAGAGAAGGGATAGGGAGCTTGAGTTGGCACTAACACGAAAATCTGTTAGTCCCGTTATAGAAAAATGCAGAAACTCAAATTAGGCTGCAGCCAAGGGGAAATTGTGGGGGAACCGGAAGAGAGATGAGTGATGGGTGGGGGCAGAGAGTGGCCCTTCCCACTAGAATCACAGCTCAGGCATGGGTGCTGGTGTGGCCCAGCCTAACCCCAAGTGTCAGATCCCAGGTCTCAGGTAAGATTTGGGGCCAGGCTTCCCACAGGTCTTTGTGAGAATCAGGTGTATTTTTTTTTTAAACAGATACTCTTGAGAAGTAGGAATTTGGGCTTCACTGAAATTATTCCCAGACCAGGAAAGTCCATTTCCAGTCTGCATGTCATATTTTTGATGATGTCAAGTAAAAATGTGGATTTAATTTGTTCCCTTAATCCACAAATTTGTTCAAAAAAATTGTGAAATGCACTAAATCCAATTTGGTTCAAATCTGGCTGTCAGAAGGATAATTGAGGGTGGTGAGGGATGGAGCCAAAGAAGACGCATTTCTGGGGCATCCAAATCCCTTCTGTTGTGACATTTCCAAGAGGACATGTATCCTTGCCGGAGGGCAAAGAAAGAAGACAAGAACTTTATTCAGACACTGTGGCTGGTGTTCTCAGTGCAGTGGCTGAGCCTTCAGCAGAAGGACCTGACTCACCTGTGTGCTTTGGCCAAATCACTCCACTACTCAGAGCCTCAGTTTCCCCCTCTGTCATATGGGGCTACCATCACCTCCTTTGGGCGATATTAAAAGGATGTAACAGTAAAGCACAGTGCTAGAAAGCCAGTAGGTGCTTACAAATGTAGCATTAACAGAAACGTCCAGGTAAATCTAGACTCAGGCCCAGTTAGATCCAGAGGACACTGGCCCTTGTCTCATTCTCCCTCTGTCAGCTCCGCTTGCCTCTGGGCTGGCCCCATTCTCAGGCAGGCTGTCCCCACTGTGGTGGCAAGATGGCTTCAGGAGTTCAGGCTCTATCGTGCTCCCCTCAGTCTTCCCAGAGGGAATGAGAGCCCTCTTCCCTGAGACCTACGGTCCAAGACCCGCAACGGAACCTGGTGGTTCTCGGATTGGATCAAATACCCATTCCAGAGCTAATCCTGGTTGCTGCCATGACACAAGGCTCACATGGGCCAGACCTGTTTTACACATGCATATCTCTAGCCAGGGATAATCCTAAGCACAGACTGAGTGGAGAGTGGTGGCTCCCCAAGGGAAATCAGGGTGCTGTTACCAGAATGTGGGAAACCAGTGCTAAGGAAAAAATTTAAATACTTCCTTAAAGTATGAATAACAATTCCTTACATTTCCATCACACTCTGGTGGGGTACGAAGTGCTTTCTCAGCTATCTTCTTTCATCTGGATGGTAGCTCATCTAGACAAGACAGGTGATCTTTCTGACACCAGGTGCATGGGTGAACTACAGCAAGAATTTACGTCTCCTGCCCGTGAGGGCAGGCAAGGTGCATGTCAGAGGAGGTGGCATAAAGGAGCTGAAAGGATAGGGCTTTGGGGTCAAACAGACCCGGTCCAAGCCCTGCCCACCCCCCACTCCCACCTCTGTGTGTGACCTCAGACAGGTCACTCCATCCTTCTGAGCCCCAGTCTGCTGCCCATAAAATAGGGTTTGTCTACATATCTCCAGGGCCCATTGAGAGAATAAAGTCATAACAGCCAACTTTTATTTAGTGTTTACCATGCTCCAGGCACGATTCTAAGCACTTTATGAGCATCCCCTACCTTACTTAATCATCACAACAAATCTATGTGTACTATCAGTGTCTTCACTGCATATGTAAGGAACTTGGGACAGGGAGTACACACATGTCCCAGGGTTGCACAGCAAGTTGTGGAGCCAGGATGCAAACTCAGACAAGCCAACCCCGGGGCCACGTGCTAAAGCCCCACCCTGTGCTCCTTCCCGATTAAATGAGGTAATGCGTATGCTGAGCTATGTAAACTCTAACACATTATATAAATGTCACTCGCTATTACTTCTCTCCTCCCGCCCTGGTCATTAAAGCCATGAGGGACCTCATGAATCTACCATTCAGATATGTTCTCTCGGGCTAGACTCGGCCCCTTCGCTGCACTTCCTCCCAGCCGGCCTTTGGCTCTGAGGCTACACCTCCAGGCCCATCTGATTCTGATTCTGTTCTCTCTAGAGTCCAGGCAAAGTCATTTCTTGCACACAGGCACTCACTTACTCCACAACTTTTAATGACTGAGAGGAGAAGCTGGGGTCATACCGGACAGCAGAACGATTTGGAGAACCCAACCAACATGATCTCTACTCCCAGTGCGGTGGAGACTCAGAGAAAACGGCACCTGGGGAGGATACTCAGCTCAGCATCATGGGTAACTTGGGCATAATATTAGAACCCAGCTGCCAGGGTAGGGGTGAGATCCACAGGACAGGGATCATGCAAGTGGAGCAGCTAGCAATCAGAGCCAAGCATATTTAGCTACTGTCACAAAGGGAATTCTACTCTTCACTCCCTCTGGCCTAGAGCTTAACATCATTTCTGTGTAACTTACTTGTTCCCCTCTATAAGACATCCTTCCTTGTTCTTGGTTTCTGCCTTATTTCTCATATCAAAGCACATACTCATTAGCATAAATTCAGAAAAAAATACAGCAAATGTATATATTTCTAAAATAGCAGGCATATAGAGACAGAAATCAGATTAGTGGTTGCCAGGGACTGTGGGAGAAGGGGTAGGGAGCGATTGCTTATTAGGTCCAGGGTTTCCATTTGGGGTGATGGAAAAGTTCTGGAGTTAGATAGTGGTTATTGTTGTACAGCATCATAAATGTACTTAATACCACTGAATTGTACACTTCAAAATGGTGAAAATGGTAAATTTCACGTTATGTGTATTTGCCACGATTAAAAAGAATTGCAGGAGAGCATAATCTCACTACCCAGAGTCAGCCAAAGCAATCTTTTGTGTATTTCTCTCCACCTTTTTTAATGCATATTTTTAAATAATTAAGGTCATAATGCAAAATAAAATTTTTCATCCTCCTTTTTATATGTAATATATACAATGTAATAAGCATTTTCCCCATATCCTGCATAACCTTATTGGCACTTAGGGGGTTCTTTTCTTCAAAGAACTATTCACTATTATTAACAAATGCATCAAGAAAATGAAAGGCAGGCCATAGATTGGGACAAATCATTCACAATACATATATCTGATGAAAAACGTATCCAGAACATATAAAGAGCTCCTACAAATCAATAAGAAAAATACAGACCACCCAATGTTTTTAAAGTGTGCCATAGGTTTGAAAAGACACTTCAAAAAGAAGAATGGACAATAAGCATGAGGAAAGTGTTCAACATCATTGTTCATCAGGGACATGCATATTAAAATCACAGTGAGACACTAGGGCAATACCACATATAGGGGAGGAAGCAGAGCACTGTGAATCTCATATATTGCTGGTAGGGTTTAAAATTATGCAAGCCAGTTTGGAAATCAGTTTGGTAGTTTATTATAAATATAGACCTACAGAATGTCCTAGTGATCTTATTCTAAGTATTTACCTAGGAGAATGAAAACAAAGGTGCATAAAAAATAAAAATAAAAAATATAAGTGCATAAAAACTGCAATAACTGGATATAACTCAAATGTCCATAAATAAATTGTGGTTATAGTAACACAGTAGAATACTACTCATGAATAAAAGAATGAACTACTTATACATACAATAGCCTGGGTGAGTCTCAAAAGCATTACCTTGCATGAAATAAGAAGACACAGCATAGCTATTGTCTGATTCCATAAAAACTTAAGCTATGGTGATGGAAATCAGATCAGCATCTCAAGGAAGTATATAAGGAAAGTTTTTGGACTGATGGAAAAAATTTGTATCTTCATTTGGGGGGGTGGCTACATGGGTGTTTGTTTTTGTTGAAATTCATCAAATGGTACACTTTAAATCTCTTTATTTAATTGTATATAAATTATGTTTAAATAATATTAATTAGAAAAAAAAATTAAATTAAACACCAACTCAATAACCCAACAAATTCACTTCTGGATATTAACCCAAGAAAGAAGTATATATCCACAAAAAGCCTTGTGTAAAAATATTCACGGCAACTTTATTCATAAGAGCCAAAAACTAGAAATGGACAAAATATTCCAATTAAAACAGAATGATGATTAATCTGGATTTTTAAAGATGCATGTTGCTTATAAAAGACACAAATATAAGGACGCAGAAAAGTTAAAAGTAAGAGGATGGGAAAACATATCCATAAAAACATCAAAAAATGAGTAGATATTTTTAAAAGGAGGAATAGATCTACTATTATCAGATGAAATAGACATTAAGACCAAAAGTATTAGTAGACATTAAGAGTAACAATTCACAATTATAGAGGGGCCAGCTCAACAGGAATATATAACAATTCTAAATTCAAATGAGTTTAGTAATGGAGCCTCAAATATTGTAAGAACTAAAAGGAAAAATAACTAATTCCATAATCATAGTGGAATACTCTGAAACATGTCTGTCAGTAACTGATAATACAGACACAAAAATTAATAGGATATATAAAGATTTAAAGAGCATGACTAACAAACCTGAGATAGACCCAAATTTACACAGTTACCTGATTTATGGCAAAGGTACCACTACAGTGTAGTGGGGGGGAAATTGTCTTGTCAATAAACGGTACTCGATGAATTGCATAAACTTATGGAAACTTATGGCTGTTGACTCTCAGCTCATATCATACTCAAAATTCTACTTCAAGTGAATCATAAGACTAAATGTAAAAAGTAAAACAATAAGATTCCTAGAATAAAAAATAGGAGTGTATATTTATGACCATGGATAGACACAAATTTCTTAAATAAAACAAAAAAAAACACTAAACATAAAGGAAAAGATTAGTACACTAGTCTATTTTAAAATTAAGAATTACTGTTCATGGAAAGACACCATTAAGAGGATAAAAACGCAAACAGCAATTCAAGAAGACATTTGCAATACAAGGAAGCTGTACATTGACTATATAAAGAACCCCTACAAATGAGAAAGAACTCACCCCCAAAATGAGAAAAACCTTGAACGGGCACTTCACAAAAGGGCAATACCCAAGGGACCAATTTGTTACAAACACCTTATTAAAACCACAATGAGATATCATCCCCTACAATCAGAATGTCTACATTTTTTAAACCAAAACCAAGTGTTGCTAGAATATAGATCTGTTATCACTCTCCTATATTTCTGTGGAAGTGTAAATTGGTACAACTGCTTTCAAGAACTGTTAGTAGTACTTACTAAAGCTGAATATACACATGTTTTATGACTCAAGAATTCTACTACAAATGTGTACTCTTAGAAATGGATGTGCGTGTGTGTGTGCGTGCGTTGAAAGTCATGTCCAAAAATATCATACAGCATTATTTTTAATACTTAGGAACTAGAACAGTCCATCAACAGTCCAATAACAGTAGAATGGATAAATAAATTCAACAATGGAATACTATTTGGCAGTGAAAAAGAGCAAACCAACATATGTAAGACCATGGATAAGCCTCAAAGATACAATGTGACTGGAAGTCAGACAAGAAAGAGTATAATTATCTATGATCCCATTCATATGAAATTCAGAATTGGGCACAATTAACCTATAAGTGATAGAAGTCAGGATATTGGTTACTTTGGGAGAGTAATGACCAAGAGATGGTACAAAAGAGACTTTTGAGGTGCTGGTTATATTCTATCTCTTGATCTGAATGGTGAGTACCTATGTGTATTCACTTAAAAATTCATCAAGCCCTTCACTTAAGACTCATGCATGAAACTCTATTGTGTTACTCTTCAGTTTAAAAGTTTGGCAAAACATAACATATGCTGGGCGCCTGAGTGGCTCAGTCGTTGAGCGTCTGCCTTTGGCTCAGGTCATGATTCCAGGGTCCTGGAATCGAGTCCCACATCAGGCTCCCTGCTCGGCGGGAAGCCTGCTTCTCCCTCTCCCACTCCCCCTGCTTGTGTTCCTGCTCTCACTTTCCCTGTCTCTGTCAAATAAATAAATAAAATCTTCAAAAAAAAAAAAAAACATAACATATGCTATTATTAAAGTTCATGATACGTATTGCCAAATTACTTTTGGGTAACACTGTACCAGTTCCCACCAGCACTGTATAGGAGTTGTGTCCTAACCAAAGCCTCCCAAATACTGAGCATTATAATCTTCAAAGTCATTCTTCAGCTTCATCTTAACTTGATTTTATCCAACAAGCCAGCAAATAGTTATCAAATCTCAAGCTACAATGAATTCAGATAAAACTATTTTACTTTCTCCCCCTCTTTCCTTCCCCCTACCAAGGCTGTGGGAAAGGAGAGGAAGGGATGACTCTGAGAGAGATGTAATAGAAAGTAGCAATATGACTTATCACGGAATGGCCTAGCATGCACTTGAATCACTTCCTGAAAGCAGCCATTAAAGAAATGGGGTAGGGATGGCTAAAGACATATGGCTTAGAGCAAAGAACACTGAGACAGGAGTCAGGAGGTCCTGGTTCTTAACCCAGGCCCACCACTACGTCATGGTGACCCTGGGCAAGTCCCTTCCCCTTTTTGGGTATCTGTTTCTTACCCTGTAAAATGAAGGTTTAGATCAGCTGGTCTCCAAAGCCCTTTTCAGTTTGAATTGACCATGATCACATATAACTCAACGGATCCATATATACAACACTGTTTTAAATGCTCTTGAAGCAACTATGGGTACATTTATGCTTGAGTTGAACATTTAATTCACCAGAATTCTCCTCTGGAGACAAAAATATTGCTCGAGGGTGGGAGCCCCCAGGGGCACCTGAGTATGTGAGAAAGGGGCTCTTCTGTAGGAGGAATCAAGATAACTTTGCTCATTTCTCCAGAGAGGGAAGAAGAAAGAGGAAGAAAAGAAAAACCCAGATAGACATGCAAGATGGCGGAAGGCTGTGTGCTCCATAAAGCAACCACTTTCTATATCCTCACCAATGGTCAATAACATTGCTAAATTCATGACATGCTTGCTTTTCTAGGAGCAGATTCTCTTGGTAAAACATGAGAAGGGGTCAAGCTCCCTGCACAGACTGACATGGCCCAGTCTCAAAACGGCCCACGCAAACAAACACAGGGGCCAGGAGGGAGAGGGAAATGTGAAAACATTCTCCACAGGGCCTGGCATATCAGAGACCATGCACTCAGCTTTCACATCAAGGGCAGGGAATTGGGGTGCGAGTTTCACTGAAGCCCATCTCCAGGGCACAAGAGAGTCCTACGTGACAAGCACATCCCATTTTCTATGCTGATGATAACCACCTGCTGCCCTCAACCCTCATGAAGTAACTTAGGGCTCCTCTCATTTCCCCTGTCTCCTCCAGCTGGAATCCCCTTCCTGAGGCCGGGCCTGCAGCAGCCTTGACACCCCCTCCCCCACCAACCTCCTGGGTGAGGGCAGCCTCACCTGGGCAGGGCCAGTGCCCATGGCTGGCGGTGGGTGCTCTCGACGGATGGCCCTCTCTGCCCATCACATAGGCTTTGCACCCTGGAAACCATTTCCCCCTCCCTTGATTGAACCCAAGGTTGAATTCATAATTCTACAATTTTCAAAACTACCTAACTCTGAGGGGGGAAGAAAGAGCTTTCAGTAACCCCTATTCGGTAGCCAAGAATTAGCAAGGGAAACACTGCTTCCCACTTTCTAATTGATGCCTCTGCCAAGGGCCCCAGGTATGTCGGCTCCTGAACACGCGTCTTTGGGGAATTAGTCTCGGGAAACATATCCTCCAAGGCCATGTGCGCTTCCTGTCGCCAGCAGGACTCCAGGAGCCCCCTTGACGCTAATTTTCTTAATACAAAACCATTTCTTTTTTCGAAATGAAAAATGACTTGTTAAACCCCTCCCGGGTCACTTTTTTTTTTTTCCTCCCAGAGAAACACATTAAAGTAAACAAACTTGAGATGTAAAATGAAAACAGGGGCCCCCATAGCACCTGCAGGGTTTTAGCAGCTCACATTACAAAGCCCCGTCTGAAGTGGCCAAGAACTGTTTCCATTACAAATAGCCAGTTCTCTTGAAAGTAAGGCAAAAGCCAAATTAGTCAGATTACATCAGGATATATTTTCCTGTAGCATAAGTTCTTTGGAAACACCTGCCTGACATATTTCAGACTTGTGCCGAGGTGAGCCGGGCTTGGTGGTTTCAAGGGCTCGTCAAAGTCTCAACACAAATGGGTGTTTGGGTTTTACTCAGGAAAACTGAGTGAGATGCCTATGTGGAATTTGGGCTGCTACAGACAGACTTTCTGGTACCTTTGAGCCGGCAGGGTTTAACCGACTGTTGTCCCTGCAGCAGTGGATGGTGCCGAGATGGTCCTGGAATTCAGGCATCCTATGTCCGAACCTCCTTTGGATGGCAGCGGGAAGGGATCATGTGGTCACATGGCAGTTACGTGGTCAGGGAGCTTTGAAGGGACTTGATGGAGAAGGAGCATGACCTCACTCTGTGGGAAATGTTAAAATTAGGGAAAAGCACCGAGCCCACAGCTGGGTGGGGAGCTGAATGGAGAAGGCAGATATAGGCAGGCCATGTTCTGGGTCAAAGCTGGGGGTGGGGGGCATCGAGCCCCCCTTATCCTTCGCTATATGTTAATTAACATTCCACTGTTGACAACCGTCCCCCACTGTAGTCTTTCTTTATTTATTTGGTTACCACCCAGGAACCATGGATAATTTACTTTTTCAAATGATCTGCATTGCTTACAAGTGCCTGGTCAAGTAGATTAAATAAATTATGGTAAATCCACAATATGGAATACTACATACCCATTCAAATGAATCGGGGAAAATGACAGGGACTGTGATGGGAAGACCTCTACGATATAGTAAGTGAAAAAAAAAATCAAGTTGCCAAACAGTAGGATAAGATGATCCCATTTGTTCAAAATGGGGTGGGGGAAGAAAAGACATTCGAATATATACACACAAATGCCTGAAAATGTATAGAAAGTGGACCGGGAGAAGAGACGGTAAACTATTCATTATGGCCACCCAGCAGAGGAAATGGGAAGAAAGAGAGGTAAGGATGGACTTTCATATTCTCTTTGGAATACTCTTAAAAGGTTTACAATGAGAATAAAGCCATGTACTACTTGTGTAAAGAAAAATGCCCACAATAAAATCATATAAAGAGTGAGTGTGTGTTGGGGCGCTCCAGATGAGTTCCTAAATCCTGAAAGCTGAAGAATCCACAACTCCAAGTGTGTGATGGGCATCGGCCTGGGGAACTGCTGAGCTCTGAGTCTTGGGATTTTCTTGCACCCCGCTGGGGGCAAGCACGGGCCAGCGAGACACACGAGCAAGCATGCACTTCCTGGAAGGTGTTCATCAGCAATGACATCCATGTATCTAGCAGAGCAGTAAAGAGTAAAAGCTTTAGAGTCAACCACCCTGTTGACATCCTCCCAAGCAATAGGACTTAGGACACCTTCCTTGACCTCTCTGGGCCTCATTTTCTCAGGAATAAAATGGGAGGTGAGAATGGAAAGTACCTAATAAGGTGGTCAGAGGATTAGGATAGGTAAATCAAGTAAAGGCATTCAGCACAGTGCCTGTGTGGCCAACACTCTAAAATGTGAGTTACTATTAAAGAGGCTGTAGAATGAGAGCTTTCTTTTTACATTTATATGTCCTAAACAAGTGCCTGGCAGGATTCAATTTCATGGATGAGCATTTCCTCCTGAAACAAGAATATGGGCTAAATCCATATTGACCGGCAGAGCTGGGCCACCCAAATGTCCAGAGTGTGAAGGAGCAGGATTGGACTCTTACACGCCCATCAGAGAGCTCTTTATTCCACAGGGAGAGAGCCAAGATACGTAGACACAAGACTCCAGTGTGTCTCAGGTGAGGTGTTACAAACGGGTCAGCCAGAGGAAAGTGCTGGAGCAGAACTCTAAAGGCAAGGAAAGCAGGTCATCTGGAATCAAGGAGCCGGAGACCTCGAGGTTGGCTGGAGGAGAGTGGGGAGGGCCGGGGAGGTGTTCACACCAGCTGCAGCACCTTGCTGGGGTGCACCAGCTGTATTAAAGACCAGGGCTGAATTAACAGCCAGAGTTGCTTAAAGCCAGGAAATTATTGACCTAGAGAGCGATCGTAGACGATCGTCAAATGTAACACGTGCTGGTCCAATCTGCCTTCTCTCCCAACCAGCAGGAATCTTAACTGTGCAAACTCTGAAATCAGCCCCTGGACTCCTTTGTCTCATACATCACAGCCCAGATCGTCAGCACAACTCCCCCTGGTAGGGTTTTTATGACTGGTGATGATGTAAGGAGGCAGAGAAAACACAGCTGGTCCTGCACGCAGTTTACAGAGAGGGCGCTGGGAGAATGTGTGCCTGTCCCCGAACACAAACCCTTACAGCTGCTCTGCTCCCCTCCAAAGGCTGAGGGTCCCCACCACCTCTCGTGGAAGGAAACACATGGCTCAGACCAATGAGACATTTCTTTAATTTGAAAAAAAAAAAATCAGATGTAGACATTTTTAAAGCACTGAGATGTTTGGGGTTCTCCTTCCCTGCTGCCTTCAAAAGTGAGTTCCCATTCTTGCCAGCTTGGCCTATTAAATACCGCTCTCAAATGCATCTCCCTCTCTGCATCCCGAGCACCATTGCCTGGGTTGGGCCTCATTATCTCTCCGTTAGAGTCTATTACCATCTTTTTAACTGTTCTTCCTGTCTTGGGTCTTGGCTCCAATCCTGTCTCCACCCAGTAGCCAGAGGGACTTTCTCAAACACAAGTCATATGTGTCTCTCTCCCAGTTAAAAAACAAACAAACAAACAAAATAAAAGCCCTTCGATGGGTCCCTGATTCTTCCAGAATAAAGTGTAAACTCTTTTACATAGAGCATTTTACATAGAATTGTCCATTCTTGTTATTAGTGAATTAGTGAATACTGAACTATTTCTCTTAGGGGGAAATACAGGGTTAGAGAGTCCTGTGAGCCTCTGGCCACAGTATTTTTGTCAATGGATAATATGTAACCTTATTGTATGTGTGTTTCTGTTTAATTTTTATATATACACTAATACACATTGGTGATTCATTCACATCGGACTCACTGCCAATAGGACTACAACTCCTGCCTCGTGAAACTTAGCTAATACACGTGTTTTCTCCAGAAGGCACATCACATCCTTCATGAGCTTAGGAACACTAGACAGCCCTTCAGCACTATGCTTGGGGGCCATTTTAAATGGTGAAATCACCATGAAAAAGCACAAAAAATGGGGAAAACATGGCACAAAGTAGACCGTGAAAAAGACACTTGTTTACAGTACGAGAGCTGAAACAGGAGGGCAAAGTGTCACCTTGTTTGTCCTCAGCGGGGGATTTGTGCACTGGGTGACACAAATTTCTCTTTGCTCTCCATACGTCCATAAATGACAGCAAAAGCACTGTGAGTATTGATTTCGGGACCACAAATAAATTTTAGTAAGCAAACTTCCAAATATGGAACCTGTGAATAATGAGGATCAACTATATTTAGTACCATCGCCTGCCCAGCACCTCTTACGCCTGCTTCTTCTGTCTGGGAACAGAGTGAACACGAGGGCCTACATCTGCCCACATGACCACACAGAGCCCATCCCAATGTCTTATCCCCTCAGCTGCAGTGACTGGTCCAGAAACTGGCACATGATCCAAGCACAGACAATCAGAGACCTCTCCCGGGTTTTTTCTATGCAACCGGGAGGGAAGATTCTTGATTTGGAGGATAGACTTAGAAAGACGGGACTCTGGGTTGTTGATAACCATGTTCCTTGTCATGTTGGCCACAAGTGATAGGAAAGATTGTAACTGAAGGTGGGAAAGAGGGAGAGACAGAGAGCAGGTACTGTCAAATCTAGTTTTTCTGTATTGCTGCCCTCAAGTCTCCGAACTCCCCTGGGATCCTTCAGATCCTTTAACAAATCCCTTTTTTTTTTCCTTACCCTTACTTGGTTGCCTCTTAGAACAAAAAGAGTCCACACAAACACAGCATTAAAGGTCTTTCTTGACCTGGCCCCCATCCACCTTACCTTGTATCATGTTCTTACTTCAAACATTATGTCCCATGACACAGAAACACTTGGAGTTTCCTGCAGGCACTCTGCAGCTCCTCACCTTCACATCTGCTCACGCTGTTCCCTGTGCCTGGAACCTGCTTCCTTCACACAGTAGCTTAGTCATTCAGCCATTCTCTGACCTCTCCTCGGGGCTCCTGCAGCACCCAGCCCCAGCTCCTCTCTTCAATCAACACATGACATTGAACTTCCTTGTTTATAGACCATGAGCATTCATACATCACATAGCAGGGCCTGGTGCTCTGAGGATGACCAGCGGCAAGGTGGCAAACTTGAATTTTTGGCCTGAACTGTGGAGTCCAGGTTTCTGATGCCACTTCTTTCCTAGGGCTAAGCCAGGGCTTCTGATAAAGTTCTTCACATCGGAATGATGGTTCATGGTTCAGAAAACCCTTCTCCATGCATGATTTTGTTGGAGCCTCTAAGAGCCCCGGGAGGAAGCCAGATGGTCCTCTCCCTTGGAGGAAATGAACACTCTCAGAAGTAAAGTGCTACTGTCCCATATACATAACCAGTAGATGACAGGGCAGGACACAGGACACAGGATTCCCGATTTTGGGGCCAATGGGTTCCATGTGTCTTAAATACTTCACAGGCCCTGTCTTATTTGATCTTCATAACCTAGGTGACCAACTTATCCCAGTTTTCCCAGGAATATCCCCAATTTAATACTAAAGTCCTCCATCTCAGGAACTCCCTCAATTTCCAGCCAACCAGGATGGTTGGTCCCCACACATCACAACAATGATATGAGGCAAGTATTGAAATTGTTCCCACTTACACTTGAGAAAACTGAGGCTCTGAAAGGGAAAGTGCCTGACAAAAGTCACACAAGTAATCAGTGGCAGAGCCAAAATACAAACCAACATCTCTCTGATTCTAGAGCTCTTCACACGCTTCAGCAAGGCCCCTACTATCAACCATTTAACCAACCAGTCAGTCATCTGGAATGCATTAGCAAAACTGAGGCATCACGCAGGAAGAGGGGGTGTCAGGCCACAAATTTTATACAGCCATGTAAAAAGGGAAACAATGTATCTAACCACCATGCTCACTGGGCCTATATTTCTCATCTGATCTTAAGTACCATTGTGTCTCCACAGGGCTTCCAGATCAGCTAGTGGAACAACAAGCTTGACAGATGTTTTTCCCCACTGAATTGGCCAACGATTTGACTGTAACTGTGTCTGTATCCAATGCCAAAACAACAGGCCAATTAATCCAATTCCATTGGCCAATATGGTGGAAAGAGAAAATAAACAAAGCCGGTTGTCTGAGAGAGATGACCCAGTTGAAGACTGAATCTGGCTGGTTATTTCACTACACTGACCAGTAAATTTGGGCCTATCAGATCACCTTGAGGCCCTTGGCAGACTCAGCCTGAACTAGTTGAATTAACTGGTTCTACTGGCAAGGTCCATATATGGTCCCTATCTCCTCAACTTTAAAAGACTAGATCAAATTGATGATGGGTGTTGTACATTTTTCCATGTTATGTAATGACTGCCCATGCTAAATGCTTGCTGGGAATCATTATTTTCAAAGGCCTCTGAGTTCATTATGTAAGAGGCACTAGCTCATGCATTTTGAGCAGACCAGGGCAAAAATGACATTTAAGATATTGCTCAAGTTTTAAAACTAGTGGCTCTACAAATAAACAGTGATTTTTAAAAGAAAGGAGAAAAAAGAGTTTATAAACCCAATAAAGATGCAACAGGGGCCAAGCAAGATGAAAGGAAGTTTAAAGCTGTGGTGAGCCACCTTCTGAGGCCTTCAGAATACTCAAATCCCGAATAATTCCCCACACAGAAGAAGGAAAAGGAGTATTCTCAGATGCCAACCAATAACTCACCCTCCTCCCGCCCCACCCCATCACCACCACTAAGTTGTTTGGATTCAATGTACCAAGTAAGAGGAAGCCAGCAAAGGATTTCACCAAGAAGGAACTGTCCATTCCTCATCTGGCTCTGTCAGCAGAATCAGCCCAGATCCTAGCCCATTCACCTCGGGAAGAGCTAAGAGCCCCAGGGCAAGCAATAGCAGTTTCCCTGCTTGCTTTCCGCCCCCCCCCCCAACTACCCCACCCATCACACCAGCTCACCCACTAGTATAGCTAACAAAGATAACATTAAGCACCTACTGTGTACCAAGCTGTGTCCTAAGCACCTTCCATACATTACTCCATTTAATCCTCACAAAACTTTGTAAGAGCTGTTATTATCAAACCCAATTTAAAATGAGGCGTGGAGAAGTAAAATTACTTTTCTCCTGATCCCACAATGGTGGAGTGGGGATTTGAAACCAGAGGTCCGATTCTAGAATTTTTTGTTCTAAGTACCTGCTGTCAATCCCCCAGACTCTCCAGCCATTGGTACCACACTCTGGCTCCCAATAACTGCCCTGGGTTCTCGTTATTTGGGGACCCCCAGCTGGAAGACCAAGCTGAGGCTGAGTGTGCAAATGTGGCCACCTGTGGTGGATTTGTGGGCGGCATTGGCTGGAGGGGAGAGGAGGTATTTGCAAACAGCAAAGAACCAAGCCTCATGGATTTGCTTCTGAGTCCTTTTAAGAGAGGACTTAAAGACAGAAGTAAAAAAGAGTTAAGTATGTGTCAAAATGCTTCAGATAGAAAATTAAAAAAAAAAATTTCGGGGCACCTGGGTGGCACAGTTGGTTAAGTCTCTAACTTGGTTTCAGCTCAGGTCATGATCTCAGGGTCGTGAGATCAAGCCCCGCATGGGGCTCTGTGCTCTGTGCAGAGTCTGCTCAAGACTCTCTTTCTGTCTCCCCCTGCCCCTCCTCCTCCTCTCTCTCTTTCAAATAAATAAATAAATCTTTTAAAAAGTTCAAACTGGCTTGAGATAGTCAATTTATTTGTTCAAAGAAGAGCAAGTCTTATGGGGGAGAATGAGGACTTCGAATTCAATTGATCCGGTGTCTGTGCCAAGGGTCTTTCTGTCTTTCCATCTACTGATCACAGTGTCAACTTCATGCCAAGCCTGGTCCCCCCTACCCCAGATCTGCGAGATGCCTGTCAGCATCAGCCGTGGCTTCTGTGCCCTCACCAGGTTTGCTGTGGGAGAAAGAGAGCCTGGCTCCCTGTGGCCCTCTCAAAGCAGCAAGAAAACTTCTTTCCCAGAACGTACCCCACTCTGCCTGTCCCTGATTATAGATCCCCACGCATTCTTGTATTTGGAGTTGAATCCAAGCTCTCACCCCTATTGCAATATCCCTATTGACATAATTTTGAATAAACTCTTCCTTGCCCTTTTAAGAAGTGTCAGAATAATTTTTTTTTTCTTTGTCACCTTCAGCTAAAGGAAGCTGTCTCATCCATGGTTACAATCCTTTGCGCAGAAGCCCACATCACATGGCTGGTTGGTGCAGGGATACAAAGGCCCCACATCCTTGCCCCAATCCAGGATATCTCTGAAGGGCCAGCTCAACTTCCGCGGTCCCCGAGAGATCAGCTGAATCCTCTGCTGCAACCACATTGGCTCAACTTCTCATCTGCTTAGTCCTGCTTCCCTCTCTCTAGACAAGTGCCTGCTGAGGGTTGGAAAGGACTCTTACCCTGAAAGAGCCAATGTGGGCCAGCAGACGGGATCATATGCTGGATCAAGGGGACAGAATATAATTGGAAAAGGGAGAGTTTATCAACACAGGCACAGTTCCAAATGACATAGCACAAGGACCCCAGAAGAAAGCACTAAACACATTACTCAGTAGCTTTCAGAATGGCCAACGCTAAGTAAAGCAGAAATGCCAGAGCCACCATCATAGATGATGGAAGAAGGGATAAGACGACTAGATATGTAGATATGTTCTCCACTTCTGTTCTGCAGGTGGACCTGGAGAACGCTCCATCTTCTGATACAGTAAGTAATGTAATGATTCGGAGATATCACAGAAGTTCAGGGGGGCTGTGCTCCATGGGCCAGGGCTCATAGTAGGAGATGCTATTACAGGATTCCATGATAGCAAGTGGATCACAGAAGAATACAGGTCAGGGGGTGCTGCTGACCCATCAGAAGCAAGGTCAGTGCAACCACAGGAATGAGTGGCCAGATGGTGTGGCAACCAAGAGGCTGGTGCATGGAGACCCATAGGAGTGGTGAGGAGAATGCAGTGCCTCTGGATGCAAAACAGATGGACTCCCAAAGGATATTTCTCAAACTATACCAATGCAAAGAAATCAAGGATGACTTATCAGGAAACTGAGGTACGCAATATCAATAGTTATGATCCCTTGCCCAGTTTTCAGACCTGAAAGCTGTCTACTGAAGGAGAGTCTAGGTCCCTATGAGGACGGACCCTCGGTCACTGCAGTGAGGATCTCAGTCATGAATCCCCCAGTCATCTCCCAAAGGGACCGATGGCCATTCACTCAGGTAAAATGTCCACACTTCTCAAGGACTGTCAGACACTGGATCTAAGTGACAGCATCTCCTGGTCCCCTGTAAAGCATCAGGGTCGGTGGGGGGGGGGGGGCGTGCAGGTAATCAGCGGAAGCCTGGCCTATGTTTGGCTCAGAGAGACCCACCCGGTGGTCATTAAATATATGGTTCTCAATATATATAAGTGGAATGGATATCCTTTGCAGTTAGGAGAACCCTGACATTGGAGCTCCTTGACATGCGGAGCCATCCTCCTGGGAAAAGCCAAATGGAAGCCCCTGAAACTGTCCCCCATCCTTCAGTCAAGGTATTAAATAAAAAACAATGTCACATCCCAAAAAGAATCTTTAAGAAGCTCCCCTTAACGGGGAGGGAGGGAGCCTCCCCTTAAAGAGCAGGGGTAGTAGTTCCCATAATATCCCCATTTAATTCACCCTTTTGTCCCTTATAAAAAGCAGGTAGATTCGGGGAGATGACAGTAGATTACCACAAACTCAACCAAGTAGTAGCTATAATCACAGCTACTGGTCCAGATGCACTAGGGTTGCTCCAGTATATGGTATGCGGCCCCGGCTCTGATAAGTGTATTCTTTTCTACCCCTGACAAGAAAGAGTACCAAAAGCAGCTTGCGTCCCCATGGACCAGTCAATAGTAAAAATTTACAGTCTCACTCTAAGGCTATATTAACTTTCCCATCCTTTTTCATAATATAGTCCAAAGGGATCTGGAATAGCTGAACATTCTGCAGAGTATCCCATTTCTCAATGACAGACATGACAGATATCACTATATCAATGACATCATGTTAATGAAACTGGATGAGCAAGAAGTAGCAAATATGTTGGAGGCCTTAACAAGATACATGAGCTCCAGAAGTTAGGAAGTAAACCTTACAAAAATTCAGAGACTCCCTACATCAGTGAAATTGTTAGGGGTCTTATGGTCTGAAGCACGTAAGAGTCAATATACTAAGTAAGGGAGCACATCCTTTCAAATAAAGGACAGCTGCTATGCTCACCCAAGACCCTGCCAGTGAGCAGAAAGCAAGAAACGCATCCATCCATCCACTCATTCACTCATTCATTCATTCACCCAAGCTTTGTTGACAGCTACTCTGTGCAAGCTGCTCCATGCCTGAGACTGAGGTGAGGTGGGTCAGGAACCATCCGCTGGTGTGTTTGCACAGGACCCAGGAGTCCCTGCCTTTTACCACCACCACCAGCCTCCCCGCAGAAGGCACCTGGGGAACAAAAGCCGAAGGGAAACAAAGGAGCCATTTCAAAAACAGCATCCCAGGGGACCCTTATAAAATGCACTCTGGACAAAGTTCAAGATCAAAGTGAGGTCACCTATCCCAACTCTAAATCTTGTAGTTATCTACTCCCTTTGAAATTCCCTCCAGTGAAGACAGCGAACGCTCAATAAAAATCCAGACTGTCTTGCAGGAAAGAGGGTTTCCTCGGGGAGGGGCTGTATATTAATCAGGAGAGCTTACGAAGTGAGGTTGGGTTATATTTTCCCCCTGAATTGTGAGTATTTTGGAAGCTGGTTTGTGGTGTGCACACACCCTATCCTCTCAGAAGGCCTGGCCGCCAAGAGCTCCGCACCCTCTCCCTGAGTTCTGCTTGGTGGCCGTTGAAACAACAAACATCCCTCAGTACACAGGGAGCTAAAGACCGGCCAACTCCAGCGGATCTCTGCTGCTTGCTTCCAAAATTATCCGGCAAGTTCACTGGCGCTGGTTCACGTTCTTCCAGGTTTCAGTGGGGACAGAGGCTGAACATTGGCCTCTCAAAGCACCCTTGGCTGAACTGAGTGAGTTCATGAAAAGAAAAAAAGAAAGAAAACATGGCACAACTGCTCCAAGAAAATTCCCACTGGGTTGCAATTGGGTCACTCCATCTGACCTTTCCCAAAGTAGGGTAACCATCTTTGCGGAATAAAATGTCCAAAGTCAGGGCTTATCACATGGTGGCATAGAAAGTACAGAGGCTTTGGTATCAGAAGGAGCCAAATTCAAATCCTGGCTCTGCTCCTGTGGGGACCTGAGCTCCCCACATAGCCTCTCAGAGCCTCGATTTCCACATCTGCAAAATGGGAACCTGAACTGACTCCTCGTGTGGATCAAAGGAGAGGGTAACTGTGAGGTGCCTGGTGCCCAGCCCCTGGGCCGGGAGTCCCTTTACCATAACTGGATCAGCTTTCACAGAATCAGAGCTCCTCAGAACTGGAAAGGGCCAGACAGAGCACTGTGTCCAAGTCCAGTTGAATATTCAGTTCTTATGGCCCCTGGGGCTTCTGTCTTATGGCTGACCTCACCCAAAATGGATAGAGATGTCTCGAAAAGGAAATCAAGACAATGTTTCATTAAAAGGAAAAATATTCGAAGGCATATGCTCCTATCCATTTCTGAGATATCACTATCCTCTGGGGTTGCTGTGTTGGTCTGATATGTGGACTCCAGCAGGCGGTCATGGCAGACGGGCTGGAGAAGCTGGGCCTTGGCAGCCATGCAGGGAGCTCTGACCTCCCTCACATGCTGTCCCATGAGCCCAGTGCAGGGCTATCACTCAGGCTGCATCTGCAAGACGGCCTGCAATGCTTCCAAAGAGAATGCCAAGGGGGCAGTAGCTCTCTAAATCCCTTAGGAACACCTCATTCCCAAGTAATACACAACTAGTGAATTAAGAGAACTTAGTGGCCCTCATGACTGAGAAGTCCAGGGGCAGGATAGGTTTTAGCAAAGTGTGGTCAGGGGCTCTGCGCAGTATCCAAACGCGTGTTTCTTTCCGTCTCCCCACTCTGCCTTCTGCCCGATTCTGCCTCCCCTGAAGACCGCCTCCCCTCTTGACCACAAGATGGCTGCCTGCAGCAAAAAGGGCATCCTATTCCAGTGAGGAAATAGACCTCCCCAGAGATGGCTTCTGTGAAAGAACAACAAATCTTCCTTCTCAAAAGCCTCCAGCAAATGCTTCCCAAGGACGCTCGCCAATCACTGTGGCCCAGGGCGTTAAGCAGTGAGCACATGCTTAGGCCAACCAGGATCCACCTCCTAACCTTAGGACTTGGGCCTGCTTCCCATCAAAGTATAAGTGCTATGTGGGGGACAACACCCAGTTGAAAATTGGGGTGCTGACACCAAGATAAAGGGGGAGTGCAGCAAATGTGCATGTCACCACCGAATGCTTTGCCCATCCTAGACATACATCGGCCCTGACTCTCCCCCCGTGTCTACTGCCCTCCGTTCTCACGAAGGTAGAGGAGCAAATCCGACCCGTCCATCTCTCTCCAGTGACGAGACCCCTGGACTGACTCATGTTTTGATGGGAGGGGCCCAGGGTTGCCCAACAGCCTAAAATTACGGGTCTCTAAACTTTGTTCCAGGAAGCAATTTTGTCCACGGAACAGTCTCGGGGGGTAGTGGAATGCAGCAGAAATGGGGTGCCTGGAGGTGAAGGAGGCTGAACCAGTCAGGTACTGGGCTCCCTTCCACTTTAAGCTCATACATCTGCCCCTTAAAACGGGTCTCTGCTACTCACTCATTATTTGTAGTCTTGCCCTGCCCCACATCCCATACAAATGCCAAATCCTCCCAGCCTCTGCCTTCAAAAGCCCAGTTTCCTGCTTGGAGTGACCTCGGTCCTCAGACCACTGCCCTGAGATTTGCTTCCCTTGTGACCTTGAGCAGACCCCTAGACCTTCTGCATCACCCAGACAGTCAGCACTATCACTCAGCCAACCTGGAGCTAGCCTGCCTCTGCTGCATCCTACCTGTGTGACCTTGGGGAGAACTCTTGACCTCCCCCAGGCTCAGCTTTCTTCTCTATTAAATTGCAAGAACAATCCACAATCTAGACCAACAGGTATGCTGTCTTTGGGGGCACTGGGTTGACTGGCACATTGTCAGAATCCCTCTTTTTATTATCAGTAATGGCTGGAACTGCTTGACCTGTTCAGCATTAATGTAAACTGTATCCAGGCTCCATTAAAAAAAAAAACAACAAAAAACAAAAAAAAACCCAACCTCTTTAAAAGGGAATTAGAGCTCCCTAAAGACAACACTTGCACTAAGTGGGCAATGAGTGGCCCTAGGCTGGTTCCCCAGAGCTCCATAAATTTCTAGAGCCTCTCTAAATAGAATGCTTGGAGTTCAGTCGCCCACTCCAAAGCTGGGTCCGCGTACAGACATGTCTGCCCCTCCGGACTGTTTTCTGTGGCTGCCGCTGAAAGCACCTGTATGGCTGACTAAGGTGGGCAGATTTGTGTCTTCTCATTGTGGCTTCAACCCTCCTGCCTTTGGAAGCCTGACTGCTGGACTCAAGCAAGGCCCTGGCAGTGGGCAGAAGACTGCATCAAGGATATCCATCCTCCAATCCCCTCATCCATCCACCCAAGATCTGTTGACAGCTCTTCTGTGCAACCTGTTCCATGCAGAGTGGTGGGGCGGCGGCGGGGGAGCTTTTGATGGTGTCACTGCACAGGACCCAGGAGTGTCTGGATCCTGCCTTTTGCCACCACCACCACCCTCCCCACAGAGGAAACCCAAGGAGCTGGAGCAGAAGAGAAACAAGAGCATTTCAGAAACTGCATCTCAGGGGACCTTTACAGAATGCACCCTAGACGAGGTTCAAGGGCAAAGTAAGGCCACCTATCTTTACTACAAATCTTAATTTTTTTAAAGATTTTTTTTAATTTTTTATTTGAGAGAGGGAATGAGAGAGAGAGAGAGAGAGAGCACATGAGAGGGGGGAGGGTCAGAGGGAGAAGCAGACTCCACGCTGAGCAGGGAGCCCGATGCGGGACTCGATCCTGAGACTCCAGGATCATGACCTGAGCTAAAGGCAGACGCTTAACCAGCTGAGCCACCCAGGTACCCCTACAAAGCTTAATTTTAAATAATCATATCAATGCATGCTGAGAGTAAATACAGGAGAAAGAGGGGAAGATTCGGTTCAGGCTGGGGGCAGGGGGTGGGGGATGTTACAGAGAACAACCATGAGAGTGAACCAGCCACCAAGAGGGGCACCGAATCCCCCTTAACTACTCACAGTATGAAGAGGAAAAGGAAGACAAATAAGAATGTCCCTGACCGCTGAAGCCAGGCCTCACTTATTCAGAAATGATATAATGGTGTTGAGCCGGGGGATGCGGCAGGGAAGAGCATTCTAGCCCACAGAAGAGCATGTGCGAAATACAGTGTGAAAAGAATGCAGTGAGGCAGCTGAGGTCTGCAGGGGTGCACTGCACAACCCCACTCTTGCCATGGTCCTCGGAGGCCCTTCACTTTGGGTTTAGTCACGTGACTTGTTTTGACCTCTGGGTGTAGCAGGCCTGAGGAGAGCAACGGCTAGAAATGTGCCTCCAAGATTAGGACCGTCTCCTCATACTCCTGCCTTTGGCCATGAGAAGAGCATGCTTTAGGTAATCGTTGATCCAAGGAGGATGAGACCTATGGGGCAGACCCGATACTCAACACACAGCCTGCAGCCAAGCCCAGTTGGGCCCAGCCAACCCACAGGTGCATGAGCAAGAACAATTCATGCTTACTATGGTATGCCACTGAGATTTTGTGGGGTTTCAGTTACACAACAAATGCTAATTTGTATGCCTCGTATCCCTAGGTAAGACGTTCAGAATCTATCCTGCATGAAAAAAAGCAGCACTTAATAATTTTATGCCAACAGTCCTTTCACAACTTCCCAGGTAAAATCTGGAGTAATGAAATTCACTCCATCCTTATTCCCTGGAGCAGGGCTGGCCGTGTGGAGTACACACCCCAAATCCTTGCTGATAAGCTGACAAAATCATTCTTTCCACTGGTTTCTCTGTCTGGAAACATTTTGCCCACCTAACAGATACATTTTCTGCTTCAAGCACTCTGTTCAAAACCTTCACAGAACCTTCCCCACCTCCAAGAGGAGCTCCAGTGAGTTTGGCTCAACTGGTGATCTGGCTTCTCCTCTTTCTAGACCGTGAGCCCCTTGAGAGCAGGAATAGTGTCTCTCTTCTTGGGTCCCCAGTGCCTAGGACAGGACCTAGAGAGAGTCGGCACCTGGGACACGTTTGTGGAATGAATGAACAAACGAGCCTCCGGACAGCTCCCAGCATAAAGCGAGGCCGGGTGGCCCTCACACAACAAATGCTTGGTTGCCTGGCTGCCAATGTTTGTCCTAATTAATTCCCTCGCCTGTTATTTCTTTCTTCTCTCATTTAGAATCACAAACTCCCTCCCATGCGCTACTCAGCCTCTGCTACAGTAACCTCTTTATTCCATTTTAATAATACCTAGACTATGGACAGAGTGACATAAAGGAAACCCGTGAGTCAAAACATCTATGGTAGGAAAAATACAGGTGACCTATAAAGCACTTCACCAACTTTCCTGAAGACTTCATGTTTGGACCTTATAAATCATAGGCGCCTGTCCCGCGCGGGCTGGCCAGCCATACTGCAGCGAGCTGCCCATCTTTAAGAGGCCTGGTGGCACAATGGCTTGTTGATGCAGGGTATTTATACAGAATTTCCCACATCAATCTTGGTGTAAAAAGTGAGGTGATGTCATCAGGCAGTGAAACAACTATCATCTGTAGAAAATCCTAGGCAGTCCCCGGGACAGAGTTGTGCTTGTTTATTTATTCACGGGTGTATGGATTTTAAGATGGACACAGAAGCTGTGCCACAAAGACCAGGAACGTTGCACACGGTCATGCCCTCTGACCCAGGAATCAGGCCCCTTCTAGGAACCTGTCCTAATAAAATCACTGGGAGGTGCAGGGAGAGAGGCACAAAAATTTATGTCCATAGTTTGATACCTGGGATGGTATCTAGAAAAGGAAAAACACAAACAACCTCTACTTATTATAACGGGAGGTGGTAAGCAAACTGAGTTATGTCCACGTAATGTAGTGTTTTACAGCCATTAGAAATGATCATTAGGTCCTTTCCCCTTCCCTTCCCTTCCAGCTTCATTCTGTCTAGAAGCCGTTACGTGTGGCTGAGCAAGGTAGGCATCTTCCGAATGTTCCAGAGCCTGAGCCAGGTGCAGGGTATGTCTACACGGGGTGGTGGCAGTGGCAGCGATGGCCCAGCCCAGGGCACTGAAACATGAGTGTCCATGCAGGAGGGTGGCCTGGCACAGGGTGTCTCCCCAAGTGGATGGGAAGGGGACCCCTGCAGGGAGGCGGTGGGGGTGGCAGCCTAGCACAGCGGTTCAGAGCCTGAGTGGATGGAGGAGAGTGTCCTCATGAGCCATGGCGGCTGCAGTGGGCCAGCACAGGGTGCTGGAGCCTGACCAGTGTAAGGAGGGCCTCCATCTGGGGTGAGGGGAGGAACATCCCAGTATATCAGTTCAGAACCCAAGTGGTTAGGAGGTCGTCCCCTTGTTTGGAGGGTGGGGTGCAGGGGCAGGGAAGAGACTGCGGGAGCATTAAGGCAAATGGTAAAAACATTTTAAGTTTCTCATTGCCAGAAAAGAGAGTTACGCATCTGGAAAGGCAGAAAACTAGAATGAACCTGTGGAAATGGAGATATTGGTGTGACTTCATGTGAATTCATGGAGATATAGATACATAGATACATTGATAGCTCTGTGTGTGTGTGTGTCCACACATCCCCCAGCTCTGTCTTCTGAGAGCACTGAGAGCATGTACAAACAATAATAGCTCAAGAGCAATGAGCACACCTAGCAACTCAGATCTTGGTTTCTAAATACCATTCTCCACTAAAAGAAACCAGGGGTTTTGTGGAGAAATGGCTGTTGGAAGAGGTGATCTGCAAGAGGCCTAAGCATTCCTGCACATTCTTGCTTGGTGTGCCAAGAATAGAAGAATCTGACCACTCCCTTCCAGGCATGTCCCAGGGTTGCGGAAGCAGTAAGCAACTTTGCAGAATGAGTAATGGAGAGATGGAGAGAAGACTTGCTTCATGCCTTCTATAAAAGCAGCGGACTCCCCAAGCTCAGTGTCTAGCTGTAATGCAAACGCGCTGCATGTGTACATCTGGGCCATATCATATTGCTCCTGTTAGACTTGAGCATAGGAAAACCAATGTGAGGATGCTGGTGCTCATGCTATTTCCTGTGTCCTGAGTAATAAAGTCCTTTGTCTCTGACTCAGAAGTCTCACGTATTCCACCAGCTTCCATGAAAGAGGAACAGGCTCTAATAGTTTGCAATTAGAATAAAACCAAATCCCAGACCAAATGATAAGTGATTCTAGGGCTGGGCCAGGAAAAGTATGAGACATGACTACAAGATGCTTTACCAGAAAATAAGGAAATAGTCAGAGGAAGATGGGAACACATCAAAAGGACACAGAACAGCTCAAAGGGCTCTCACTGGACAAATCTGAGACAATGTGAACATCAAAATAAATAATAGTAACAGATTATAACCTATTAAGATAGGAACCCATGATTCATACTGACTTACATAAACAAAAGAAGATTTCCAAAAGAGATTTTAGGAAATGGGTAAAATGTTCCACTCTACATATAGGGTAGAAGACACAAACTCTTCCTGGTTGGTTTGTTTATCAGAATCGATTCCCCATTTCCCAATATTTGTTTATGGCTCCCCCTTCCCTCTCAGGCCATGAGCTCTTGGATGAAAATCTGTTTCAGATGTGGAGCACATGATCCAGTCCTGGTCCATCAAAGCAGGCCATGCCCTTGGCCACTGGAACTAGTCCAGGGATGGGCACTTGACCTAGTCTGTCTGATCAAAGTGAATCTCAAAAGTTTTGTGGGGAAAAAAATAATTTTACTCTTTTCCACTGGGCTTGAATTTGAAAGGGTGTGACTTTAGAGCTGCTCAGCCATCTTGTCACCATAAGGGAAGATCCTGGAATTCCTGGGGACACCATGCAGAACCTGTGAGTAAAGCTGCTGTATAGACTTGTCATGTTGCCTAGATGCCCATTGGCTTCTGGACATCCTTGCAATGTACAGTATGTGGTTTTTTTTCCATACCACCAAAGAATTAATTCAATTCTGACACTCTCTACCTGGAAATAGCATCAGATGCCACAGGTTAAAAGCTCAGCCCCCCAACATTGCCCCCTGCTAACACATACACACACACAGACACACACACACTTCAGATGCCAATTACAAGTTCAGGTGGTCACCTGGGCTTCTGACTAAGCAGCTATGGATTGGAGGTTCCCACAACTCCCTCCTTGGGTTCGATTAATTTGCTAGAGTGGCACACAGAACTCAGAAACATTCTACTTACTAGAATACCAGTTTATTATAAGAGGCTATAACTCGGGGCGCCTGAGTAGCTCAGTCGGTTAAGCATCTGCCGGCAGCTCAAGTCATGATCCTGGGGTCCTGGAATCGAGCCCCACATCAGGCTCCCTGCTCAGCGGGGAGTCTGTTTCTCCCTCTGCTCCGTTATTGCTCGTGCTCCCTCTCTCTATCAAATAATTAGATAAAATCTTAAAATAAATAAACAAATAAAACAAAATAAAAGACTATAACTCAGGAACAGCCAGATGGAAGAGACGCACAGGGCAAGGGATATGGGAAGGGCGCTGAGCTCCCATGCAATCTCCATGCCTGCCACTCTCCTGGAATCCCCGTATCTTCACCAAGTGGGAAGCTCTCTGAACCCCATCCTTTTGTATTTTTGTACAGGATTCATCACATACACATGTTTGATTAAATCATTGGTCATTGGTGACTGAACTTAATCTCCAGCCCTTCTCCCCACCTCTGAGGTCAGGGGAGGGTAGGACTGAAATTTCCAACCTCCAATCCCATGGTTGATTCCTCTGGTGATCAGCCCCAATCCTTAGATGACGTAGGAACATTCCAAAAGTCTCCTCACTCACATAACAAAAGACACCTTTATTGCCCTTATCACTTAGGAAACTCCAAGGGTTTTAGGAGCTCTGTGCCAGAAACAGAGAGGAAGACCAAATATACATTTCTTCTTAATAAATCACAATATAGTTATAACTCTTAGGCCTTATGATTCCTTCTTCCCTTGGGTAGAATTCAGAAAACTTGCTTCTCTAGCTCCTTTGCACCCAGTCACAGGTCTGTACTCCAGGTGCCACCGGTAAGATGTATTCATGCAGGCTTTGAATATAAAGTAACCAGCATGGGCATTGCTCAACACACGTGCTGCGGGTGAAGGTAGCAGCAGAGGCATCTGGCTGCAAGGGTGGGAGGGTCTCACTGGCTGGGGAAGAACCTCAGAGGCCGCAGAAGCACTCACTGCCCGGGGGTTGGGAGCTGAGTTCCTGATGGCCAGGTGAGCTGCAGTTTGACTGCTTGCTTCTAGCAGTGGCGGCAGGGTCCTCAACATATTGGTTCCCAAGAACTTTTAGGGACATCATTTCTGGAAACTTAACCTTGACCCGGATTCTTCAGCCCCTGCAACAATTCTAAATTACCCCAAATTCTTGAATTAATCTCCTTCTCCACTTGGTAAGCCAGAGTCAACTTCTATTGCTTACAACTGAAAGTTCTCTCTGATTAAAAAAAAAAAAAAAATAGTGCCAGGAGTGGGGTAATGAAAGTAACAGAATCTAAAACATGGGGAGGGAGGACTTCAGCATTACTGGCTGAAGCAGATGAGCTTTTTTATGCAGGGGCAAAAAGTTGGTCAAATTGTTGCCTGCTCTATCTTAAGACTTCATGCCAATTGAGATTAAAGAGCCAGAAGAAATGGGTGGAAAATTCTAGAATATTAGTCCATGCTGGCAACTTCTTGCCATTTTTAATAAAGTCCTATGAGAGAGATGATTTCAGATAAGAGCTAGCCAGGCTGCAAGCCACTGGACGGATGAAGCTTTGCTAAGCTAGGCACCCTCTGACTGCATCCTATAATCTAAATTGACTGAGAACTCCATAATTTGAAGGCTTACAAGTTGGAAAAGCCCACATAACAGCAATGAAGCTACAGTGCTAACAAGAAAGGAGATCGGTGCCTCAGACCCTTGTCTAAAACCTTCCCCTAAGAGCTCTCTGTCAAATAAAGGAGGAGCACCAACAAAGACCAAATTAAAGGAGGTATCTCTCCACTCAAGTTTACTATTTGAAAGTGCCCCAGTAATCAGTCATTAAACCAGGGACTAGAGGGCTGGGCAGAGCACAGAGAGTGGGTAAAAGATGAGACCCTTTAGGCTTACACACTCCCTCTAGATGAAATCGTTTGCTGTGGTTACTTACACATGGAAGTCTCTGAAATCAAAGACTGGATCTCTATTACATTTTTGAGGGATATATATTTCCAAAACAATCTGGGCCTGGCCTATGAGAGGCCATTAATCCCTACAGATAATCTTTAGGGGCCAAATTCTCACCAAGAAGAATGGGCTACTAAAGCTGTACAGCCTCCAGAAAAGACATCCACCCCAAAATCTGTCTCATACGTAGCTAAGATAAGACAATATTGTCTCACATCTGGACCTAATGGGTGGCCTGCACTTCATCACTCAGAGATTGCAGAGTTCAAGACAGATGTAATCATTGACTTTGGACTTTGGACTATACACAGAGTACATGTATAGAAAGAAAGGCATGTGTGGATTTTGAGCAACTAAAAGATTGAACTATGGCAGATGTTTTTAACTGGCCACCCAATAGCTCCTCACAATTCTCTTCTTCCTTGCTTTCCTCTACTAGCAAAGTTAAAAACTAGTCACCTTCCCAGACTCCTTTACAGCTAAGTGTGGCCACGCAGCCCAGTTCTGGCCAATTCAATGGAAGGGAAATCACTGGGTAGGGCTCACAGTAATGGTTTTAAAAAGAGATAGGCTCAACTAACATAAGTAAGGCAATGAAACTTTTTATTTAAAAAATACCAAAAATACTATATACAGGGAGGCCTGGCTGGCTCAGTCAGTATAGCATGTGACTCATGATCTCAGGTCATGAGTTCAAGCCCCACATTGGGTGTAGAGCTAACTTGAAGGAAAGAAAGAAAGAGAGAGAGAGAAAGAGGGAGAGGGAGGAAGGAAGGAAGGAAGGAAGGAAGGAAGGAAGGAAGGAAGGAAGGAAGGAAGGAAGGAAGGAAGGAAGAAAGAAAGAAAGAAAGAAAGAAAGAAAGAAAGAAAGAAAGAAAGAAAGAAAGAAAGAAAGAAAGAAA